>NW_003307593.1:91530-94195 GCF_000143455.1 Volvox carteri f. nagariensis
CCCCAAACACGCACACCTCCCCCCCTCTCCCCCCCCCATACACCTCCTCCCCGCCTCCCCCCCTTATACACACACACCTCACCTGGCGGATGTACGTGGACTTCCCCCCCATGTTGGGCCCCGTGATGATCTGGAACCAGCTCTCCCCGCGCTTCATGACGCAGTCGTTAACGATGAAGGACACGCCGTCCTGCACATTAAGGGAGGGGGCGGGGGCGGGGGCGGGAGGGAGGGGGTCCCACGTGGGGCCGTACAGGGCCCAGGCAAGCAGTGCTATTGGAATGGGCAGACTAGTTGGAAAGCAAAGCAGTTCTGCACATCACATCACATCCATAAATACCCCGACCAGCTGTCCGGTTGCGGTTGATGATGGCCGCAACGGAGGACAGGTACTCCGCAGTAACCAGTACCCCGGACGGATCAGAACCATCTGGAAAGCTAGGAATCAGGTAGAGGTATCATGGTCAGGGAATGCGGGGCCCCAAATCACACACTCACACACACAGACACATGCTCACACTCCTAACAAGGACAAGGTCAAGGACACGTCAGACGACCCGTGGGTCTCTCTCTCTCACCTGCACCTCCACATTGGGATGTCTGGGGGGGGGGAAGAGGAGGAGGTTCACGTACGGAAAAGGGGGGGGGGCGCCCAGGAAGCGGGGCGGTATGTGAGGAGGGGGGAGAATCGCATGGAAGCGATGGATGCAGCCGGTGGGTCGGGCTGGGCGGGGTAAGGCTGGCCGATAAATGTCGTACAGGAAATATATGCTCGCATCACTGTGCGCAAAAATGGGCCCCCCGACAATTCCGCAAAATTATACACCACTTCCGGGGGGAGAGGAATTGCCATCCGTACGATGCTGGGGGTTCAATAGACTGTCATCACGATGTGATGATATGATGAAATGGGATGTGAAATGAGCATCATAGGGAGGCTCAATAAGGTCGATTGGCCGACTGTCTGCTCGTCCAACAACCGTCCAACAACCGCAACTCTAAAATTAGAGTTTTAAACATCTGCTGCCTGCACAAGGGAGTACTTAAACCGCGAGGCACCCCTCCCCCCTTCCCTCCCCCTTCGCCCCCCCCCTCCCCCCTCCTCCCTATCGCCCCTACCTGCACTCCCGCAGCTCAATGATGCCCTCGTCAGGCCCCAACATGTCGGGCCTGCATGTATGTATGTAAGTGTGCGTGTGGAAATTGTGTGAAGGGGGGAAGATGTTGGGGGAATGTTGGGGGGATTCAAAAAAGGCCAGCGATACAAGAATCGGTGTAGGTGGGGGGCATTGGAGTGGGAAGTGCTTGATGGAATAATGAATAGCACTGGAGGGGTCAGCCGTTCGAATCCCGGCCGAACCCATACCACACAGCAGCCGCAGGACAAGGTCAAGACCCAAACGAACACACACACATACAAACAAGTACACAAAGAGACAGTCGCTGCGTTGAGCGGTAGCAATAGCAGTAGCAATAGCAGTAGCAGTAGCAATAGCAGCAGTCGCACCCGCTACAGCTTTATGACGAAAGGCCCCTCAACAGCGACATGAGCCCCTCGAACCCCAAAACACAAACAAAATGTTCTCGCCCCCCCAGAGCAGCCCCCTCCCCCCCCTGCCACCCCAGGAGGACTTCACCGACTAGGGCTACACTGACCCCACTTCCTTGGGCGGATGTGTGTACATACTTACCGTACGTACGGCACCGGCGCCACGTCAGCTGCCTCCGCAAACGACAGCAGTACATCCAGTTCTGCCAGGATGGCCGCCACCGCCTCCCACACCTCGACGAAGGTATGGGCCACCGACACGACCTTAGCGGGGAAGGGAGGGAAAGACGAACCACGAGAAAGGGCGGGAGGTAGTTGGTTGGAAATCCGTTGGAGATTCGTTGCTGTCGGTTGGTGTCGGTTGGGGTGGAGTTACAACGGCGTGGCTGGTCGGGACGGTGTGACGGTGGTAGCGGGTGATGTGGCGGTGGCGGTAGTGGTGGTGGTGGTGGTAGGACGGGGCCCAGGGCGCGGGGCGTGTTGGGAGTCAGCCAGTGCAACACTCACACTCACTTAAAAACACACTCATACACAACACATATGTATGTACATGTACATATATATGTACATATGTTTTACACATACACATATATATACATATACACATATCCCTATATATGTAGCATCACCCTACTGCACACACACACACACACACACCTCAACACACCTCTACCCCGACCAGCCCCATTACCCGACCTCATTACCGCCCCCCCCACATACACCGGTAGACC
This sequence comes from Volvox carteri f. nagariensis, assembly GCF_000143455.1. NCBI lineage: Eukaryota > Viridiplantae > Chlorophyta > Chlorophyceae > Chlamydomonadales > Volvocaceae > Volvox > Volvox carteri. The sequence continues at coordinate 93,811 of NW_003307593.1, forward strand.
CCCAGCGGCCCCACCGCTGCCCTTCTCCTTATCACTCATTAAGCTCTATCACGACCTAAAACCCGTCGACCCCCCCCCTCTCCCCCCTCTCCCCCGGCCCCCCCTCGCACCTGCTCCACCAGCTCCGACTGCAGCGCCAGGTACTGCCCCGAGGCCGCGTTCAGGCGCTCAGCCGCGTCACGCAAGGCCCGGTTGGTGAACTTGGTGCCGTCCTTGCGAGTCTCAATCACCAAGTACCTGAAACGGGTGGGGTGGGGGTCGGGGGGTAGGCGGAGGGATGTGGGGGGGGGGGTAGGGGGTTGGGTCCAGTTTGCAGGTGGTTCATTGTCCATCATACATATCGCATTTCGCATCCCAAGCCGCCTCCAAATCCCCTGACCCCCAC
>NW_003307593.1:94666-112609 GCF_000143455.1 Volvox carteri f. nagariensis
CTGCTGCCAGCCACTGCTACATTACGTTCTCTACGTACGTTCTGGTCAGGTCAGGTAGTTAAAGAGGTGCGTTGTTGCGCGAGGGATCCCTTCTCGCTGGCAGCGCCACCACCGGAATACGGAGCGGATGGTCCTCAGTCGATAACCGCTACTGCTACTGCTGCTTCTCTGCCTGCCGCCGTTAGTTCGCCGACCTTTCTTTCTGCTTAGACTCAGTTGCTAAGGCTCAAATACGACCTTTCTCTCTTTCCCTTTCAAACAACACATACACACACACGCACGCACAAACACACACAAACACGTTCCCTTCACGTTCTCCTCCACTCCCCCGTCTTTCAGTCCCTTCCCCCCAACCCCCCCCTCCCTTACTTGGCCTGCAGCTTGCTCCGAACGTTCTTCTCCTCCTTCTGAGTGATCCTCAAGCACCTGGTTCGTACATTGGCTGCCCGGTGCCACTCGAGCTTCAGGGTCTTGTCCAGGATGAGCCCCAGGTCGTCAGCGGCGGACTGGGGGGGGGGGGGAAGGGGGATTTGGAGGGGAGAGGTTTGGAGGCAGTGTTTTTTTGGGTAATATATTACTTTTTTGGGAAGAAATGGGGTTCTGAGCCTGGAAGAAATGGAATCGTTGGTCAGTTGGTGTACTGGTTCATTACTTCGGCCATAAGTCGCCCCAAATGCCTTCTGCACATATAAAGCTGACCATTTGGAGCTTATACACTATATACATGGAGCTTATACACTATATATATGGAGCTTATACACTATATATATAACATTTGATAATATCACCATGAGACGGCCCGCTGTTGCATTCAACTTAGGTCAACGGGGCATTCGTTCATTCTTGACCAAAGCAAACGGCTCAGAAACTCCGCAGACGCAATGCCCCAAGCATTTAGAAGAAGAATTAGATAATACAGAAGACAGGATAGGCATGCCGCAGTTGCCGCTCTTGAAGTCAGTGAAGTAAGGCCTTTGAGGGGGGGGGTCTGGGGGGGGGCGCAGCCCCCCCCAGCGACTATACAAATAGGAATTGTAACCGCAAGAAACACACAGTTTATTACTCTAGGGGAGGGGGATGGAGGGGAGGGGGATGGAGGGGAGGGGGATGGACGGGAGGGGGATGGACGGGAGGGGGAGAAGAGAGTTATGCTAGACACCAGTCGGGGCTGAAAAGAGCGGCCACCGGCCATGGGAGGAGGATCCCGGGACCCCTCCCCGGGGGGGGGGGAAACCTTACAGATGACCTGAAGGAAAAACCATAACAAGTAACAAAAGTCGCGATAATGACGACGTAGTAATCAATCCAAAACGAAACAAACAAGCATACACTTACATGCACCCTCCCCTCCTCGGCTCGCCTCACCCTCCTCCCACCCACCCCTCCCCTCCCGTAAAGCCAACCAACCACCCCACCTGCGCCAGGTCGGCAATCTCCTCCTCCAGCTGTTGCTTGGCCTCAGACAAGGTGGCCAGTCGGTTGTCGTACGAAGGGGAGATCAGGTACTCCTCAGGCAGCCGCTCCAGGTCAAGAGCTGCCTAATTGGACATACATACGGAGGACAGGGGGAGCGGAGAGAAGAGGTCCAACACACGCAAACAGAGGGCCACCCAGGGTTTCACAAACACTTGACCACCAAAGTAATTAATAATAAGCGGGTTTTTCCTAGAGCAAAGTTAGAATCAGTAGCCTTATAGAAAGCAGTCCATGTACAAAATGAAAGAATCGACGGTGGCGGACGCCCCCCAAAAAGCACCAACTGCCAAACTCAACAGCAACCACGCAGTTCCTGGAAGGGGGGAGGGAAAAAGAGGGTTACGGCTGTTCGTCAAAACGAACGAACATTCGAAGAGTTCATGAGGAGGTCAGAGGACACACACTCTCAAGAGATCCCCCCCCCTCCGCCCCCAACCCCCCAACCCCCCAGCTCCACCTCGAGCAGCTCCTCAAACCTCTGCAGGTGTTCGCCGTCGTGGTGCTGAGCCAGGGGGTCAGCATACCTGGGGGAAAAGCGGGAGGTGAGGGGGGGGGGTGGGAGGAGGGAGGGAAAAGAAAAACACTAAGACACCCACCCGCCCACCCGCTGGCCGCAACCCCCCAACCGCCCAGGCCCGCCCCCGCCGGTACCTCTCCACCAGGTTGGCCGCATGCGGTCCTTCGTGGCAGCGAATGGCCTCCTCAATGAGGGGCAGGCGGGCAGAGGCCCGGTACAGCTGGTGCAGCTCCTGGAGGGAGATGCGGCGGGACTGCAGCTTGCGAGTCAACCGCTCCACGTCCGGAAGGCCTGGGGAACGGCGAAAAAAGGGGGGAAGGGGGTGTTACACAGGGCGGGATTATAAAAAGTGGGATTGCTAACCGATGACAATCATATGGGAGCACGAGATGCACACACGAGGTATAACGGCTACACTGACGTGTCGTACGTCGTACGACACGTAAAAGGTCGTAAAAAGGCTCAGTCCCCGCCGTCCTGAACAACGTTTATCCCAGAGAAGCCCATGTCATGTCCTGTCATGGGGGTCAGCCGCCTCACCCGAGCTAGCCAAACCCGACGCGGGGCCCCCGCCCCCCGCCCCCCGGAGGTTATTTCCCCGATCCACCTCTGAATTGTTGGTCCCGCAGTCTCTGCCGCATCTCAGCATCCCCTTTCATCGCCTCCACCGCGTCGTGGCGCTGGGCGATGGCGGCTAGTTCCACCAGCGGCTGCTTCAACCATGTCTGCAAGAGCACACACGTGGGGAAGAGGGGGAAAGGGGGAGGGGAAACCACATACACCACATACGCGTTAGGAGCGCAGGCGCGTGGTGATACGAGGTAACCCTTTGCGAACGAATCGGCGCGCAGATGTGGTTATGTATGTATGTATACATATACATGTGTATGTATATATGTATATGTCTGTATATATATGAAATTTAAATTGTAAACAGTAAACAGAGACCGCAAACGCACCTTGAGGCGCCGCTTCCCCATAGCTGTACGGCAACGGTTGAGCAGACCGTACAGACTGTACGTGGCGTTCGCGTCCTGTGGAGGACGAGGCGTCCAGGTGAGAGGGTACGTGGTACGTGGTGCGGGTGAGCGGTGGTCGGGCGAGCGGTGGCAGTAGGAGCCTTCATGATGATCAGGGACTGACGACTTGGGCGGAAGCGGAGGATAGCACAACACATCGTCATGCCATGCAGTTCATAACCGACTTTGGAGCAGCAAGGTTCCCAATTGACTGACGATACGCCTTGGCATACTAATCGGCTGTAGTTGGTAGTAGTTGGGTAGATCGGACTAATGCAGTCGGTGCTTGTGACTTTCAACTTTTGTATGTATTTCCATGTATGAATCCCTCTTCCCCTCCCCTCCCCTCCCCCCTCCCCCCCTCTCACCGTCCGAGTGGGCAACACGTTCAGCGCCCGCTGCGCAGTGGCGTCCAATCGCATGTAGCACCCGGAGTTGTACAAGGACAACACGTAACGGCCGCCGCTGCCGCTCTGACCGCACTCGGACATCACTTCCGCGTACGACAGTACAGCAGCAAGTGCCGAGCAGGCCGTACGCCGCTCCAACACGTCACCGTGCTGCTCGACCGCACCGCCCTGGTTTCGGAATTGCGACCGAAGCATAGCACGAAAGTTGCAGAAAAGTACAGCAACCAGTAACCACCAACTGCTCATTCACTTTTTTCTCATATTTCGGTGCCACAAAAGTGTAGTGAGCGTCAGCTAGAACGTGGGGATGGCTAGTACTGGTTCCGAGTACTAGCTGTCCAAACACCCACACCCGCTTTAGCGTGTGCCTGAACCCGGGTGCTGCCAGTGTTCCATGCCCCCCAGCCAGCCGCCACACAAACCTAGGGCGAGTGTATTAAATAACCGGTGATCAACCCTCTATATCTCTCCACAAGTACGCACACACATACACACACATACATACATACACACACACATGAGAGAGAAGAGTAAAAAACGGAGCATAAACGCGTACCATCCTTACCAGACAAGGTTCTGATATTTTCTTTTACACAGCCCCTTTACACATGTTGATTAACCCGCGAAATGAGGACCACGGTACGGAAGAGACACTCACTCCCAGCACCCTTCACCTTGATGACCTTGGCCAGATCCGCCTCCAGGTGTTTGGCGCTGAACAGTCCCGCGGGTCGCTCCGTCACCATGAGGCCCACACTCTCCAGCAGAGCAGTCAGACGAGACCGCTGACCCGCGTCAAGCAGGGGCAGGGAATCCTGGAGGTTGCGGATGGAACGGGGGACGGCTGGGGGTCGGGGTATCGTAGTGAAACAAACATGGAAATGGAGAAATGAAATGGAAATGAAAAGAGATAGGACATGACGCAAAGACCTTCTGACAATTTGTTGTCAATATGAATATGCGAACAACCCAAAGCATAAGGACACCAGGACAAAACCTAACTTTTACCCTTCCCTCCCTCCTTTCTCCCTCAGCTGCACTGTGTGCGGTCCACGACCTGCTTCGTCAGGCTTCCTTTCCCACGTTCCTAAGGTAACCCTTTCGCACGTTACTTATCCATTACATTACTGACCCATTTGCACCTCGTCCGCTTCCACACACCCGCACACACACACACACACACACACAGGCACACACACACACAACCTCTCTCTCGCACACACACACATACACACACGCGGGGCCACCCTCTTTCCCCCACCTTGTTGACGACCGCCTCCCTCGCCCCCAGCTGCACCAGCACCGCCTCCAGACCGCTCAGCTGGTCGTCCAGGACCATCTCACAGGCGCCCAGTCGGCAGCTGGCGGCGTCCACGTAGGCGACGCCCTGGGGGCGACGGAGGGAACCGGGAACAGGAGACGGAGAGGAGGGGGGGTGGGGGGGGGGGCTGGGGAAGTGAGGTGAGGTGGGGTGAGGTGACGCGGCAACAAAGTATATGTACAAAAGGCCAAGAATCCGAAAATCCTCTCCCACCTCTCTCCTGAAGCTGCCTCTGATTCCTTAACAATAGCATCGGCCCTTCAAAGGGCAAACGCGGGAAGAGGGCCACTTTTATGCTTGCGAGGAAATTTATGTTTAACACTGTTGGGGGGTCTCCGTAGGGCTTGGAGTGTATCTTTACCTCACTTAAGCCGCTGACCCAGCCCTACCGCCTCCCTGGCCCCTGGGGGCCCCCTTTTTCCCTTCCTTACCGCAGTGACTTGTCCCTCGTACACTGTGAAGGTGATCGCCGCCACCAGAGGCACCTCCGACATCTCCGCGCTGCGATAAAGCTCCTCGTCGAATGCAGACAGCTTGCCGGGGGTGGCAGACCTGAAGGGAAATACATAAGGATGTATTTGGCTATTCGGATAAGGGAAAGTGCGAGGAAAGCTGGGAGGGGAAGGTTTTTATGGATTGAAGAGTGGCGCGTCTTGGGAGCCCCAGCTGCTGTTGTCCAAAACATGTTAAAATTATCTAGAGGTTATGATTTATGGTTTTAGCTTCCCTGCTTAACATAGGACCAAGTCAACGCGGCGGTTGTGGCTCAATCTTTGACTGGGGCTCTACCAAGCTGGTCATGTACGACAAGAGAGTCATCTTACATAAGAGAGTTCTTGGGGGCTGGGGCCCCTGGACTTGTCTCTGGGCGGCGTACCTGACCAACTTCCATCCAGTGCCTACGGACTCGTACAGCTCCACAATATGTGCCGTACCGCCCAGCAGCAGCTCCCTCAGTATAGTCTCAAACATAGCTCGGTTCACATTAACGTACGGCAGGCCGCTATCGGCGCCGCGGACGACCGCCGTCGTGCGATAGAACTGCCGTGCAATTGTGTTGGCTGCGGGGCCGTGCACGGAGTAGTAACCCTGCAGATGGTTGGCGGGTAGGCGGTTAAGGTCATTGAAGAATGCGCGGGTGACTGAGGAGGAGGGGATAACGTTGGTAAGCCTGCGGCAATGTGACCCAAATCAAGCGCCAGGTTTTCCTGGCGCTTTTACATAAACAGTATGTTTATGTCGCACCTAAAAAGGAATGTCCCGCGGCAAATTTCAACGTATCCCGCGAGGGCGGTGGAGTGGAATGGTATATCGTAGGTGCCACGGTGGAAACAGCGTGCAGACGGTTGGTTGCGGCGGTGGTTGAAGCCCAAGGGTGAAAACGGTAGATCCAGGTAAGACTGCTAGCAGCACCTGGTAGGTGCACAGTTTTGACCGGTGCGCTCATGCTGCACACACACATACACACACGCCGGAAAAGCCCATCCTGCCTTCTGTAGGATTACATCATGCCCGACAATGGCGTACCTTTCTGTCGAAAAAACGAATGATGTGGGGATCCTGCGGGGTTTTGTTATCGTGGGGATGTTGCTGATGGCCGTCCAGGAGGCAAAAGCTATTGGGAAAGGATTGATAATAGAAAATAGGATCGCGTTCACACATCATGCAACAGGTACATTGTAAGTAAAGGGACTTGCATAGGGTCGTCGTCATGGCAGGAGTGGTTGGCATAATGCGCGCCGGGGGAAGGAAAATCCCCCAACAGTGCCCAGCCGCACCTCAGTTAGGGTCTTGTGAAAACCCATAAATGCCCGAAGCGACTTATCGTCGAGGTCCTTAGGTGCAACCTCAACGTTGGCATCCTCCTCATCCATTTCCGGTTCCTGTTGTGCCTTTGGCGGCATACTGGAAAACCCCAAGCTCTGCTATGCGTTTGCTAGGAATTAAATTATTTCGGGACGATGCACCTTTGGCGAAAAGTTCACGTCGTTGCGACAGTCTACAAGCCTTCTTTCATGCGTCAATCAGCAATCGCAATCGTCAAATCCTCGGTCAACGCGCATCGACAAGCAGGTACTGTCAAGAAATCGCTGCAAACTTGGTAGGAAAAGATGCGTACGACGTTAACATGTTTGGCGGGAGACTCGAAATCTTGGCACCTAAACCATGTAATCGTCACGTATTATGGTCCAAGCTGTAAACTGTAAGTTGGAAACGCGGCTATGGCAGGCAAAGCGCTGATGCTGATTTCGTGCCTCGTCCTTTTCACAGCAACGGTCAACTGTTGTAACCATATCTTTGTCATGACTTCTGCGAACTGCGGTTGTGCGCCGTGCCATAATCTCTTAGCCTTCAGTTGAAAACATAGCCAATTTATAACCGTCTACACAGAGTTGTTATGAATAAATGTTGCATTCATGATAGGCCGCCGTGCGGCTGCTTTGTGAGGTATACCGTCTGCAGAAAGGTACACCCGCACCCTCAGCCGTGCGTCTCTCAGTTAACGTACATCCCTGCTGCACGTTACTCTCGAAGTTACCCCAAGACTGATTGGGCACGGGATGGCAGTGCCCCCTTAAAAGTAGCCCTTCAGGACAGGATGCCACGCATTCCCGACGAGCTGCATGCGCCTTTTGCCCTTGTAGGCCACCCCCTCTAGGTGATGATGACCGTGCTCCGCCAAGGCCTCTTGCAGTGTCACCAGCTAGGAGTGGGCTAATGTAGCCCTTCCTTGTGGTCACGTGAAACCCCGAGTTGGACGAGTCCCTTTTTTACAATATAGTCCAAAGGGTGATTGGTGCAGAATCATAACCAACGCAGCTCTTGCACACATCGGCATCAGCCCAGCTCAGTTATTATAGCGCAGCGGCAGCACACAATCACAAGGCTTTATTCTATTTAGATGAAATTAAAGCATTTCAATTCACATACAAACATACATACATACAGCGAAGGAAGCTAAAATAAAGCGCAGGGTACACCCCAGTCTACCTGCACATAGCATCAGCCGGTGTACAGCGACGGACGTGACCGTACAGCAGCAAAATGCACGGCGCGCGGCGCAAAAGGCGCCATGAAGAGGTGAAAAGGTATGGGGAATGTATGACGCTGTTGTGCGCTCGCACAGAGTTTGGGGCGCGCAATAGTACAACAGCAATAAGAACAAGATTGAAAGTGTTAATGCTCGTGTTCTAAAATTCAAAAGTATCGCGATCTTGGCGCGTGACGAGGACAACTTCCTGTTTCGGCTCACCTTTCCCCATCAGAAAACCATCGAGAGCTCTTTTATGCACAAATACCAACGCAAGCGAAGCAAAACACCGCCGACGTATTGAGCTCGTCTCGCCCCATCCGGCATGCACACCTGACAAATCCATCCCACAACCGACGCCACACATCCGCTGCTCCACCCTGCGAACACCCATCCACACCCGTCCACGCGCCCCGCGCGCCATGGCTACCCGAAAAGATACCCAACCAAAAAAGCCCTCCTGCCGGGCCCTGCCGGCTTTGGACAGCCGCTCACTACTTCATGCATACTTCAACTTACACATCACACGCGTTCTTCTCACGTGCGTGGCCGTACCGGGATAGTCGTACACTCAGCCGTACGCTCACGCCGAAACTCCGCAGGGAATTCCGCGCAGACTTTATGGATCAATGGATTTGCTAATTCACCATGCGCGAGGAGTATTACCCTCGTCTTGCAACGCTTGAGGTCTTCATCTCCGTCCATACCTTTTTCCCCCTTTAACCTCTCCCGCCGGGTCTTACCTACGCCTCCCCCGCCCTTCACTCAGCTAAATCGTAAGCGGTGTGCTATAATGATAATCACACGGACATGTTGAAAGTCCCGTGAGTCACTCCCAGGCAAAAACTTTCTGGCACCTCGCTTACACACCTCTCACACAAAATAGCCTCGTCTGCACGTCACCGTCCTGCTGTAAGTCATCCCTCCGGCAAGGCCCTTAACTTTTGTACTTCTCCTGGTGCTCCCCAAAACACGCAGCACCGCGATATGCTGTTCACAGTCCGGACAAGCCTGGACCGTACCCTGCGGCGCCACTGCCGATGTTACCGCCGTACAACGATGCGGCTGGCAGCGCCCGCGTGCCCGACATGGCCACGGCTCCGCTTCCCATCCACGCCGCCACCTCGTCTGCCAGCGACTGCATCGAGTCGGTGACGGGACCTCCCACCTGGCCTCCGAACATGGCCGACATGCCCACCACTCCGCGAGACAGCTCCTCCAAGGGGACCGTGGCCTGACGGTGCAGAGCCGGGCGAGACAGGTGGGATTTAGTTTCGGATAAGAGTTGGGGTGAGAGGTGGGAGGGGTTTCGGATTGGGTGTGCGTGTGTCCTCTCCACACAGACCTGGACACAACCTGCGATCACGCAGTCCGCCGCCGCCCTCCCCCAGGCCCCGCACCCACCTGCTGCACCCCCAGCTGAGTGGCCACAGAAGCCAGGCGGCCCAGTGCCTCGCCAGTGCTCTCCACCGCCCCCGCAGCCAGCCGGGCAACCTGTATGTGGGGCGTGCGGGGGTATGTAGTGTATACGTGCATGTGCATGTCTATGTGTGCGTGGGGGGAAGAGGGAGAAGGGGGATTGCCTTGACATGAAAAAGACTTGCCAGGACGTTTTTGCGCTTTAGGGAAGTAGCTCCGCTTCTTCCCGTGTGTGTATATGTGCGTCTCTCTCCCTCTTCTCCCTCCCTTTTCAACCCTTCCCTCTCCCCTCGCTTCCTCCGCTCTCCTCCCCTGACCTATCCTCCATTATCTCCCCCTTCCTCGCGACCACACCCACACTCATTTTCATACTCCGTTCATTAACCAACCCCCTTCCCTCCCCCCCTCCCTCTCTTGCCCTGGCAGCAGCTTCAATCGTGTGTGGTTCGTCTTTCCCCCCTCCCTCCCTTCACCCCGGCCCCATTTCCCCTCCTCCGTTTCCCTCCTCTCCAGACGGACCCTCACCTCCGGTGGCAGGTCCACAATGGCCTGCTGCATGGGCCGCAGGTGGTCACCAGGCAGGGTGCGAACTGCCAGGTCCAGCACCTCCCCCACAGCAGAGGAGCCCTTCAGGACGGAACGAGGACCGGAACGAGGGGGAGGGGGAGTGCGGGAAGGACAACGGAGGGGAAGCAGGCTTTGGAAATGGACTTGGTTCGCAGCTAGGATGATAGGATTGCCCTGGTTGCTGAATGGATATGTTGAATGGTCTGAACACAGAGTGCGAAACAAAGCCACTGTGCAGCCAGCCGGGCAGTAAGCCAGCACTCTTCCTCCTCATGCAAGCATTGAAGTATTCATCCATCCACACCTTGTCTACCGTCTAGTTCTATTCCAGTGTATCTTCTTCAGCCAAACCTCCTTTCCTCGCTCCGCTCATTTCCCCACTCGGCACCCTGCGGCGACCCCCACCTAAACCCATCTGCACTTCCCGCAATCTCCGGAGCTCAAAGCTTCCGTTTGGCGGTCCGCGTTCACGTCCGCGTTCCAGCGAAAACTTCCCTTTTCCCAAACAACTCTTAGGCTCTCGAAAGCTTTCCTTTCACCCTTCTCACCCAGCTAACAACCCCCCTCCAACCTTACCTGCAGCAGCTGCACCAGGTTGTTGGTGTCGTCCATGTGGTCGTCTTTGAACCTGAGCAGCATGTTGCGAGACACCCCGTAGTAGGTGCGGATCAGCATGCGGGTCTCCTCCGGGGTGGGCAGGAACTCCTGAGGAGGTGGGGCGGGGCAGGAAAGGAGGGGCCAGAAGAGGGGAGGGGACAAGGAGGAGGCGGGGAGGGAGCAGTCCTGGGGATTAAACGACGGGGGTCATAAACCAAGCTTTTGATGTGACCCAGAGGAAGGGGCAGGGGAAGGAGAACGAGAAGGCGTCATGTGCAGAAATGCATAAAAAGCGTCATCAAGACCATCATCACCTGCCGATGTGCAAATTTGGGGAGGTGGAGGGTGAGGGTGGCGCAGCGGCAAGCTCAGAGGTAGGGGAGGAGGGGATTGGGGGAGTGGAGCGTGAGTGAGCAGGAGGCAAGGTTTGCCAAGAGGTGGAGCGGAAAATATGGATGCGGTGATGCCTGGTGTGAGGAGGAGGAGGTGGTGGAAGGTAAAGGACTTAGATCGCGTGAGAAGGACGCAAGGGACCCGATCCGACGCCAGACGCAACTGAAAGCTATATACGCGCCACCACCACCTTTCCTTGCGACACACGGCATGCACCCTTGAACTTCGCTTCCTCTACATCACAAACATCACACACATCACTACTATTACAAACCGTGCAAAAGACATCCAACCCCCCATCCACGCAAGCGCACTCACGCCCTCCTGCCCGGCCCCCGACCCCCACCACTCACATACTTCCCCTGCGCCGCATCCAGGTAGATGGGCGCCAACTGCTCCACCAGGGGCAGAACCTGCCGTACAATGGAGGGACTCAGGCCCTTGACCGTCTCGGTGATGTTCTGTCCGGGTTAGGAGCCAGGGGACCAGATGTGGGTTTAGGGTGGTGTGTGGAGGGGAATGGGGTGTTAAGGAAGGAATGGGGAGTTCTACGCAGAAACGGAGGTTAAACGATCCCCATCAGTTTACTGATGGAGATACTGCAGTAATACCAAAGGAGAAAGTGAAGCCGGCAGTGGGGAAAGGAAAGCAGAAGGCGGCGAGGAGGTGGGTAAACTGATCTTGGGCGACTGAGCTGGCTTCATCAGCTGGCTTTATCACCCACACAACCCCTCCCAGGTTCCTATCTTCTCTCTGCACCAGCTCCCACCCACCAGTGTCACCCAATACACCGGATACACCATACAGACATACATACACGCATGCGGCCCCTTCCTGACCTCCACGGTGCTCCGGATTGGTGACGCCGCAAGCTGATTGACCAGCGGCCCAATCACCCGGGCTGAGGGCACGATGAGGGGGGTCAGCAGGGGAATGACGTCCGAGGCGGGGCGGTTGTTGTACGACATCAACACGTTGCCGGAGCGCTGCGGAGCGGGGGGTGGAGGGCGGCCGCGAGGGCGGAGGGCGAGGTTGTTGCAGACGAAAACGGAGGACGGCCCCGACGAATTGAGCTAAACAAGAAAGTTTCGAGGCTTATTGGATGATAGAAACGGCAGACGGTTATATTGTAACGGTAAAATGCAAATGGTAAGGTGCCTGGGTGCTGAAATCGCGGGAGATCTGAAACACCGAGACAGGTCGCCGGGGTAAGAGAGCCCGTCGAGAGGGTTCAAGGGCCGGCGGGTTCAGAGCCCCCGAGGAAAAGCCAGGTCAGGAGGTGGACTTTCCCAACCTACCTACGGTGAACAGTAAATACACCAAAGACCTCCAGGAAGCCAATCCCAACCCCCAACTAGGGGCTGGACCTCATCTGGACCTCATCTGGACCGGCCATGTCGTCCGCCGACGATATTCCCTAACAACCTACACACCTGTGTATATATGAAATATGAATTATACATATAAAGATATATATACATATATACATATACACACACACCTGAACGGCATATCTCGCGGAAATGAGCAGGTGGATGAGGCCCCCCAGCGAGTGGCCCACTCCGTAGGTGGGCAGGGAGGTGGAGGGCAGGGAGGGAGCCAGGGCGCGAATGGCCCGGTCGAACTTGAACTGGGACTCGTCCGCGATACGGAGGTGGTCGAATGAGGTGCTACACGGGGGGACGAGCGGCAAGTGAGCGAGCGAGCGCGGTCTTCAAAACGTCCGAGGCAGTAAAGAACACATGAACCTTTTCAATATGTAGCATCAAGTCAGGGGGCCGGGAAGAAAAGCTGTCGAAGGGCAAAAATGAAAACAAAAACACTGGTGGGAGGAAGCTGGAGGGCGGCCAGGAGGCGTTCAGGAAGGGAACGAGCACGTACGAGCTGATGGTCGAGTACGGCATCATTCTCTCAGGTCGCCTGCAGCGCAGCATTATCTGTGCCGTACCTGTACGGCGTAGCGACCACCAGAATGTCGCGGTTGGCCAGTGCTTCCAGGAACAGGCGGTAAGTCATCTGCGGTCAGAAAGAAAGGAAGTCGCGAGGCGGAGGTTTACCACCCACCACCGCTACCATCCACATGTTGTAGTGGGATTTGCCAAGGATTTGCCAGGTTAACTGCGGCGACGGCGGCGGGACAGCTGCACTCCTGGTCGGCTGGACGCCACTGCAATCGACCTCCCTCATCCAACCATCATCAGACCATCAGCGTTGGCCGCATCACTTCTTACTCTCGTGTCCACGAGAGGTGTTCGCAATGCCTCTTCTTGTCGTAGTTAGAAATTGAACATGGATCCCGGAGACAAGGCAATCGCACTGCGGAGATTCCCCTCTCCGTATACGCAAGTTCAGGCACTACTGGTAACGCACACATCGATGCAACCGGAGGTTCCGGGATCGAGACCTGTCAGGGTCGAAAATCCTTCCGATGGTGGAAGGCAAGAGTGTCCCTAATCGATGGACGGTGGTGACCTGGGATAAAGTAGACCTGCGAGCTGACCAGGAATGGAGTTAAGCCGCCGTTGATCCGGCAGATTCCGTTGGATGCCGGTGGTGGGTGCTGAACCTGAGCGATCCACTGAGAAGTTGACTAGGGTGACTGGATGAGGGTGCCCCAAAATACCGGGGAAGACAGGGTTTCGCCGGGTAGCGGCCACGGGTGGAGATATACCCCCCTGTCCAACACAACACACAGTGCACCATCTGCATGGCAATCGACCAGCTGCCTGGCTGGTTGACTTGGCTCTGACGGCTCATAGTCCTAAACCCATCCGGATGAATCCGTCCATTAAATGCCATCCCCACCCCCCTACCAAATCCCTACCGACCTGCGGTGCCGCGCCCACAAAAGGGCCTCCGAGGAAATGCGCCACCGCAGCGGGCGGGCGGCCTGACGGCGGGAAAAGCACATAGCAGCCCTCCACCTCGCGCCAGTCGTTACGCTGGCCGGGCTGGGTGCTGTTGAAGGTGGTCTGGGGGCGATAGGAACGTATGGCATCAGGGCACAAAGAGGAGGAGGAGGATAACGATAAACAGAGCGGCAGCAGCAGCTGCAGCTCTAGATGGGATGGATCGTGGTAAGCGGGTTTGGAGGGCGCATGCGTAGACGCCGCCGCGCCTGCTAGTAAATTGCAGTGTGAAGGACTTTGTTCATGCTGTCGGGCGTGGTATTAGTATCAATGCCGCTAGCAGGGCTACATTCGTGGTCCATATCGTGAAATGGGACATTGAGGGCGAGGCGGCGTTAGAGAAGCAGCAGGATACGGTCGGTGTAGCAGTAGTTGAATATGCTGTCCAAATGGACGAGGCGGCCAACCCTCCTCGGCAGTGGAATGGTGCACTTGAGCTTTATCCAGAAGGTTCAAAGGATTGGACGAAACGATGGGGTGTGCTTGACAGCCTTCACATGTAGCTCCGGTATGCAAGCTTTTCCGCTCCGCACCTGTATCATGGACTCTATGTTTGAGAAGATTGAAGGAACTGTCCGAGGTAAGTTTGATGGCGTCGCGCCATTGATTGTGGAGCCGACTGGTTGATGGGTGGCCGACACACGCAGAGTGCGCCGAGCGACGCCGCGACCTGCGTATGAGGTACGTGTTGCAATAAGACACGACTAAATAACTGATCGCGGCATGATATCACATGCAAGTATTGCGCATGAAGATTGACAGAAAGCTTCGTGAAACCGCAAGATGGCGAAACACTTAACCAAAGTGCGTAACCCTGCAAAAAAACAAATGCTGGTGCTCATGTGGCACCTACGCACCCAATAACCGAGCCATTTTGGATTAAACGGCGACGCGTTGTAACCCATCTTGGGGATGCACCGTCAACTTTGGCCCACCAACAGTTTTCCACATTGACAGTAGAGAACCGAGTTAACCTGTAATCTGAACACAGGAATCCGTGCCAGAGACCTCCAGTTTTGCACTCCATGCATATAGCCTCTTCCCGGCAATACATTTCTAGAGCCCTCGCTTTCACAAATAACCGTCACGCCGTATGGTGATCCATGCGCATATTTAGCCCTCATAAAACAAGGGGAAAGGCACTCGACCCGCGCTTTAGCTGCAACTCTCGGTCCGAATGCCCCACCTGTTACGGCAGGAACTTTGGCGCGCCCATATGCTGCTCCAGCTGCCGCAGGACGGGCTGAAATGCCATGAAGAGAGGTAAGCGCCATGCCGAAACAGGAATCGAAGGAAGCGGACCGGACGAATTTGACACGTAGAAAGTAAGACTTTGACGTATCTAAAGCTGGCCAGTACTTGCAAGGTCGCAGATATTATCGAAGTCTTACAGCGTCTATGGAAGATTGCAGACCCATGGGAGGCAAGCCGGGCAATGTACGCGTACGACACTCTCGCTCCTGCTCACAAGAAAGCCAATGGCCTTCCTCGTCCTCATCATCGTGATAAAAAGGAGGTGCAGTTTTACTGCCTCTTGCTGTCACCTAGCTTCATTCGACTTGCAAGGCCTTTGGTGCCTCGGCGTTGGGAAGGATGACCTCTCTCCTTGTAAAGCCTTGCTCGTTGCTATGCAAGAAATCATCTTTCAGGACTCCAGTGCCTTTTTCCGTTGGTAAGAACCCTGTGGATATACTAATACGTGGCCGTCCGTGCTTGACCGTTCCCAAATACCTCCGCGCATGCCTTTTTGCAGGTGCACTGAACTTGCAGCGTACCAGTCACGTCCTAGGCCGTGGGCACAGGGTATGCCCAG
The DNA here is from genome assembly GCF_000143455.1 of Volvox carteri f. nagariensis. Lineage (NCBI taxonomy): Eukaryota > Viridiplantae > Chlorophyta > Chlorophyceae > Chlamydomonadales > Volvocaceae > Volvox > Volvox carteri. The sequence continues at coordinate 110,139 of NW_003307593.1, forward strand.
GCCGGTCACGAACGCCCGTCCGCGCTAGCAGCGATGACGGCAAAGAAGTCGTGTACAACAAAGAGTTTGGATACTCACGCAAGGATGTCTTGATTATCACGTTTGGTCTTATCGCCCTGGGCTATGCTCTCTATTATGGGCTTCAGGCCATGGGCATGGAGGCAGGCTACGCGGGTAACTGGGTCCAGCTCATCATCTTCATGGGCATTTGCGTGGGCTGGATTTCCACCTATATCTACCGTGTTGCAACCAAGGTACGCGGCATAGGAGGCTGCAAGGGTGTATTAGCTTGGAATTGCTGGTCCATGGGACGTACGGTGTGCGTGATATGGTGGTGGTGACTAAGCTAGCAAGCAGCGCACTGTTCAATCACGCGCTTTGTACATGGCGCGAATTAAAAGGGCTGCTACAGACATCCCGTCATGGCCTTCATGGTTTTGTCTTGTGAGGAGTGAGGATGTGAGGGGATCCGTGCCTGTGGACGGCACCTAATCAGATTCCGAATGCTATGCTCTATGGTGCCTATCATTGTGTCACTTCGCCCATATGGGTTGCCATAAGGAGCTGGCTCTATATCCGGTATATAGCTAAATCCTTTTATTAAAGAATTAATATACATTCCCGAGCTTTGGTCTGGATCGGCCTGTTGTAGTCACTGTGTGCAATGCGCCCCTGATCATGTGCTCCCAACTGGGCGTGTAACACCGCTGCAGCAAATGACGTACGTTAAGCAGCTGGAGCAGTACGAGGAGGCGGTGATGCAGAAGCGTGTGGAGGAGATGACGGAGGCGGAGATGGCAGAGCTGGCGAATGAGGTGGAGGCGGACCGGCAGCGGCGGCGGGCAGGGCGAGCGGCACCAAAGTTGGAATGAGCGATGCGGCGGCGCATGCAGGAGGGCTGAAGCCATTTTGTGTTGCCGTGTCCAGCTCTGCGTCTTGTGTAATTATGGCTTAAAAAAATTGTGCTAGCTCCAAAGCACGCCATAGGAGATGTGTGCAGGCATGCGTGTGATGGCCCGCGGCAGGTGTATAGCCATTATCAGTTTTAAAGGAAATCGCGTTCGTTCACCCGACGGAAAACATGTAAATTTGTGAGAGTCGCCGAAATACGAATAGCTGAACTGGACTGGGTTCTCCAAGAGGCAACTCGAAATCTGAGTAAGACGAACCCGTTGCATGTAGCGGGGCGGTCATATTGCGTCTGATGTGGCTCCCGCAGGTGTGGTGTGATTTGGGTTGTCCTCGTAAAACGGCAGCGGGTTGTCACACGTGTACACGTGACAACACAGATGCGTGACACGTGACGTAACACCTGAAACGGCGGGAGATTGACGTCTTAGGGTGAATCTGATGCAGCAGCGGCCTTCACACGCACACGCCGTCGTCTGGGGCTAAATGTTTGGATGTGCAAGGCCGCCAGGAAATGTGCAGCACTGGACCAGTAGTTGGGCGATAGTACGTAATACTATCGATCAAAAGGGCCCCTGCCGACTTATGGGCGCTGGTTGAGTTGTTGATTTTAGGCTTGTTAAAAGGACGGGAAAATCTGGAGCCTCAGTATTCACCGCCTCAGTATTCATGGCCTTAAGTATTCGCGCGTGTGTACCTCCTCATATCTGATTCGGCACACCGTGATGGATGGATGGACCTGGACCTGCCGCCACATGGTGGACCAGCGGGCTCTGCTGCCGAGGTATCCTGACATCACAACGAGCAGCAACTAACTCCATCTGCGCGGGAAGGGAGCGGGCTGCCGGTGGGGGTGCTCGCCATGGTGGCGGGCTAGCTTAAGGGTTCCGATAACGCCGCGGCTCTACTTTATTTGTGCTGGGGCGCAATCGCAGGGTGGCTGCTGGACTCTGAAGCAGGTTAAGCTAGGGCTTATATGACGAGGAGTGTATGATGGTAATCACTCCCTATCGCAATAATGGATAGCACGAAGACTGTTGTTGATGCTGGTTAAGGAGAATGAATGATTGAGCAAACGACGTCGCAGCGGGCCCCCCGGGCCGGGTCCTTCGGGGTCATCAATATGCTGCGTCGTGCTGCGCGCACCCAATGGCTGCGCAGGTCAGCAAAAGTCCGAAAGGAACCTCCAAAGATACCGATTGCCAATCGAATGGCTAGCTAGCTGCATGTAGACCGCTGCCTCCGCCAGAATAACAAGCGCAACTCCATTCGCCCGTTGGGAAATAGTTCCCCATTGCCCACGCTTGTGCATTCCCGCCCCCTGCCGCTACCTGAGTCCAAGAGCTCCCGATAGAAGGCGGCGTCCGCCAGCGACGCGGCATGCAGGGGGGCATCACGTAGCCGGCCTTCGGTTGCCTCTCCCGTTGTCTCTTTGCCTCGGCAGTGTCGCGCATAGTATGGGAACGGGTTTTGGGGCGGGGCCCCAGCACGAAGCGCCCAGGAGGGCCCCGACCTGTAGGATTGTCCATGTCTGTGTGTGTGTGTGTGTTGGGGGGGGGAAA
>NW_003307593.1:112995-115489 GCF_000143455.1 Volvox carteri f. nagariensis
CACATCCCATGTATGCTGTGGCACTGCTGTCTTTGTTTCAGGCTGGCAGGGTTCCAATAATCCATAGGTGAGCGTTCTGCAAAGGCATGTGGTGTTTCCTAAATTCAAGGTACTTGAAGAGACATTCTTACATTTTGTTGTCATCTAGTCTATTCCCCGCTCTTCTAGTCCCAGTGCGCTCCCCCTGTATCTTCACGCTCTGCCTGCTCCCACACTCTCTCCCTGCTCCCACACGCTCTCCCAACTCCCACACGCTCTCCCAGGTCCCACACTCTCTCCCTGCTCCCACACGCTCTCCCAGCGCCCACACGCTCTCCCTGCTCCCTGCTCCCACACGCTCTCCCAGCTCCCACACGCTCCGCAGGCACCATGCGCACCCTTAGCCCCTACACGCTTACCCCCAAACTCACCCGCTCTCACCAAATCCCCCCCCTCCTAACCCCCAATTCCCATGTGCCCTTCCCCCCGTCCACTAGCCTCCGAACTACCTGCATGCTTCCTCCCCGTCCCAGCCGTGACTCCACCCCATCCCCACTCGCTCTACCTTACTAGTCCCAGAACACAAACCCCGCTCATCCCTCGCCATCCCCGAACACAGAATCCCCAGCCCCCGCGCCTTCCCGCCTGCCACGAACCTCCCGTGGCCTCCCTAACGCCCCCGAACTCCCTGCACCCTTCCCACCAGCCCCCAACTCGCACGCTCTCTCTCCCCCTACCAGCCCCCAGGGTCTTCTGCTCTTCTTCCCAAGCCCCACTCCCCAAGACCCCCGTCCCCGTGCTTATCCCCGGGGGCCCCCAGTCCCCAAACCCCCCTCTTTTTTTCCCCAGCCCCCAACCACCCCCTTCACTCTCTTCCCCCCCCCCCAGCCCCCAACCACCCATCCCGTACCCTCTCCCACCCCAGTCCCCTTAAGTCCCTTGCCCCATCCTGCTCTCATCTGCCGTTCCTTGTTCCCCTCTGTCCTGATGTGCTGTCCCTTGCCCTCTCCTGCTGGCATCTGCCGTCTCTCTTTATCCTCAGTCCTCCTCTGCTGTCCCTGGCCCTCCCGTGCCCATTCTTGCTCCCCACTGCCGTCCTTTGTTCCCACCTGCACCTTTAAAGTATGAAGTGTAGAGCAAAAAGTAAGCTTCAGCTATATATGTATTCATAGGGCTTGTACTGATGTAGTCCTAGTGTTGTAATCTTAACATGTGTATGCGTGCCTTCTCCTGAAGGAGAGGGCTCTGTATTCCATGCTGTAGTCCTTTTGAGTGTGATCTACCTCCGGACAACATGTTGTGAAGGCATGTATAGCGGAATCCTGGCTTAGGCAGGCTCCTGTCGTATTTCATCGTTATTTCACATGTTCACCTGTAAATCGTGAAGTCTGAAGCATGATCATGTACTCTCCAATTCACAGGTAATCCAGTCCACTCCTCTGTCCCACACAACACACCAACCCATCATGTGTGAAGCCCCTGCTGGGACATGCATGCCCCATGCAGCAGCTCAACTGCTGAATGTTACCAAAGCAGTGCTTCACGGCAAAGGTGTACTAATTAATGCTCATCACTGAACACCATAACCGGACATTTGTATCCTCCTTGAACTGCCAGAAAATCAACATGAGGTAATAGGTACATGCACTACACCTTTGACGCCAACTTATTACATTACCATAACCGTGCAAACGTGTTACACACAACCTCAAACGATTGCTGTCATGAAAGCCCTTCTACCTCTCATATGTCCTTAGCAGCATGGAGGCACATGCCAGTCCCTCCTGAGCCTTACAAGTCACTTACAACCCACGCTGTTCCATTCATTGTGAACACATTCTTGCGTGTCATCAGTGATGATGATGATGATGATGCCCGATGCCTTCTTCAAATCGTTTCAATCATCCATGAAATAAGCAACAGTTTCATGTATTTTTATGCCTGAATCCCTGCGCCACGTTCACATATTCAACCCTGCCACTGACCCTCTTTCCACATCCCCTTCTCACCAGGCACCCCTCACAACCTAACACTCATCTGTACTCACCCACCAACATACCCAACTAAACTCACCCACAACAAAACACACTCAGTTTCCCACCAACTGCCGCCCTCGCGGGATTCGTGCGGGGTTCTGTGCTTTATTAGAAGCCAAACTGCGAAGATGTTCATGGTACTCCTCTGGGTTCAGATAGCGTTGCCCGATTCTGTAGTCAGTGGCAGGACAGGAGCAGCATACAGACATTCTTGTGTAAAGGCTTTGTTTTCATGCCTGCGAAAGTCTGGCCTAAGGTCAGCCCTAAGGCACTGATTGGGTCAGTAACCCATGGGTTACCCATCTTCAACCCCCGGTAGCCCTTTGGTAACCCCCTTGTAAGTTCCTACACAGCAGGAGGGGTGACACGGCCCCAGGGTAAACCCCTCCGTTGCCCTGGACTATGGACATATGTATGGGCCTATAGGCTACTCGTCTTATATGCTTCCCACATCGTAAATTCCGCTTAAGGATACTTCT
>NW_003307593.1:115539-120353 GCF_000143455.1 Volvox carteri f. nagariensis
GCTGGGACATGCATGCCCCATGCAGCAGCTCAACTGCTGAATGTTACCAAAGCAGTGCTTCACGGCAAAGGTGTACTAATTAATGCTCATCACTGAACACCATAACCGGACATTTGTATCCTCCTTGAACTGCCAGAAAATCAACATGAGGTAATAGGTACATGCACTACACCTTTGACGCCAACTTATTACATTACCATAACCGTGCAAACGTGTTACACACAACCTCAAACGATTGCTGTCATGAAAGCCCTTCTACCTCTCATATGTCCTTAGCAGCATGGAGGCACATGCCAGTCCCTCCTGAGCCTTACAAGTCACTTACAACCCACGCTGTTCCATTCATTGTGAACACATTCTTGCGTGTCATCAGTGATGATGATGATGATGATGCCCGATGCCTTCTTCAAATCGTTTCAATCATCCATGAAATAAGCAACAGTTTCATGTATTTTTATGCCTGAATCCCTGCGCCACGTTCACATATTCAACCCTGCCACTGACCCTCTTTCCACATCCCCTTCTCACCAGGCACCCCTCACAACCTAACACTCATCTGTACTCACCCACCAACATACCCAACTAAACTCACCCACAACAAAACACACTCAGTTTCCCACCAACTGCCGCCCTCGCGGGATTCGTGCGGGGTTCTGTGCTTTATTAGAAGCCAAACTGCGAAGATGTTCATGGTACTCCTCTGGGTTCAGATAGCGTTGCCCGATTCTGTAGTCAGTGGCAGGACAGGAGCAGCATACAGACATTCTTGTGTAAAGGCTTTGTTTTCATGCCTGCGAAAGTCTGGCCTAAGGTCAGCCCTAAGGCACTGATTGGGTCAGTAACCCATGGGTTACCCATCTTCAACCCCCGGTAGCCCTTTGGTAACCCCCTTGTAAGTTCCTACACAGCAGGAGGGGTGACACGGCCCCAGGGTAAACCCCTCCGTTGCCCTGGACTATGGACATATGTATGGGCCTATAGGCTACTCGTCTTATATGCTTCCCACATCGTAAATTCCGCTTAAGGATACTTCTAAAAATGTAAACGTTAGCAACCTACAGTATCGTGGTATCTCGGGAAGCATTTCAACCTTAAGGTCTCTAATGCTAGCATCACACACGCAAGGAATAAGCAATAAGTACCTATGTCTTGGCCTCTTTGGCTTGTAGATGAGTACAGGAGAAGGGGCGAATGCTGGCAGCACACACGCAAGTCGACGACAGGTCTTAATTAAATGGATGCCTTTGGTTGTCATCCAATGTTATATAATAGTTGTCATTGTGAAACATCATGATCAGGCAGTCAGTCCTGAGGTCGGCCGACATATTACCGGCCGCAGGGAACGAGCCGAAACTTGACCAGGTCTGCGGAAACTTTTCGTAATCGGGAGGCCCTTTGCGGAAAGGCTGCGGAAACTGCGGGAAGCTGCGAAAACTATAAAATGAATATGTAACGATGTTTTTTAGCTCTTCTCAGTGTGGCGATAACATGGACAGTCTGAAACCAGCTTGTGGCAGTGCGGTTCTGTCCGGTGGGATCTAGAATCTGGTGGATTCAATCGTGCTCGAAGGTAGAGCCATCTTTGACTTAATCTAATAACTCCATAGTGTAAAACGCAGTCTTTAAATGGCAAACGCATGCCTGGAGTCTGTTTTTCAATTTCCGCCGTACAGCAAACGCGGAAATGCGGATTCTCTTTCCGCATTTCCGCCAATCTGGGCTTCGCTGCGGAAAGCATGACGAAACCTATTTACGCAGGTTTCCGTTTCCGCAGGTTTCCGTTTCGGCTCGTTCCCTGACCGGCCCAGGGAAGCGACCGTATTCGGTTTGGCCGTCTGGCGTAATAATGGTACCGCAAATTATTACGCCAGGCGTATTGCGTATTAATACGCCGGGGTTCACGCCATGCCGTATTACAATACTCGTGGCGTATTCCTTTTGCGCTATTCCGTCAGGGAATTCATGTTTTTCGCTTTTACAATGAAAGGCGTATTGCTTTAGTGTTTGGAAAACGATCTCTCACAAGATAAAATATGAATTTGGGCAACAGCCAGACCTGGACAGCCATCGAGCCATGTGCGCACACATTCGCGTCTGCATTCTAGCATTCCTAACAAACCGTGATTATCACAAATACTACAGCCCAAATAGAGATCCGCAGTTTTGGCCGCTACCTCCGCCGCGTGCCGTGAGCAGAAGTCGGCACAGACGGCCGCAGGGATGCACTTGCATTGGGATGCTACGTGCGCAATGAGGGATTCCGCTTTGGCTCTGTGAGCGGGGAAGGTTGTCAAGCAGAACTTGCACTTGCGAGCATAGCGCTTGGAGCTAGAGCTATAGTCACCGACTTCTTCGAAATAATCCAACACAGCACTAGGCTTAGGTCCCGGTTTAGCGCGTTTTGCTTCGCGCACGTTTTCCATTTCGGTATGTTGCAAACCCAATGATAAGCGAACCTATTACCTAATCCTAAGTATCAACTAATGACACCAATGACTCGGGAATGTCAATAGCTCGATATTTCTCAAAATCGGCGAGTTTCCAGACTGTACGACAACCCAACGACAAACAATACGCCGACAATACGCCAACAATACGCCAACGCATAAACAGCCCCAACTGGCTGGCGTATTCGGCGTATTAATACGGGCGTATTAGCTGGCGTATTAATATGGAATACGGTCGCATCCCTGGACCGGCTGGGGGTGGTCGTACGCATATGTGCATGCTACTTTACCTCCATTGATACTCCTGACAAGCACATTCAAGCTGAATCACAGCTAATTAGCTTGTAAGCTCATATAGTTTGGTCTTTTCATTAGACGGACATGCTACAATAAGCGATGACCACTATCACGAATTCAGTCAATCATACTCACTGCTGGCATTGTTCCTATTGACCATAGATATAATGCACACATATAATCCACGTTGCATTACTGGTGCGTATGGCGGCAAAAATGGTGGCATTCTAGCGTTCGCGCGCGCGGACCACCACAACAAGACCGTTGACTGTCTTTCTGCAGCACAGTCCCACACTTATGGTGCACCTCATTTAGCAAGACATCCAGTGACATCCAAGGATTTTTACCTGAGGGTGCCTTACACTTCGCCGGGTGTGACCGTGTTCGGGGTGTCGGATCTCCCGCCCAAGACCTTCGACGCTCTTAGGAGAGCCTGCTCCGAAAACGAGCAGACTCTGGATAGTGCTGCATAGGTCGTGCGTAGAGCTGGAAGTAGCAGGTCGGGACGGTGCACTTAAGCTACTGGCCGACCTTAAGGTAATGTAAGCTTACATTGCCGCCCGTTGGCTGGTCCGCGAGTTTTAGGTCTTGGGTCCGGAGCGGCAGTAAGTGCCTGGATCTTTTGAGAGGAATATTTATTGGCTTCACTGGCGGCTTCTCGCTAGCGGCGGTCCCCAATTTGCTCTGCCTATGTACGCCTCTTCGTCCTCCTCCTTGCATCTAGGCTGCAGCTGTGTGCCTTATCCTTAGGTCTAGGTTTCTACACAAGGCATATTTTGGTGCGTCAATGTTGATAATTGGGCATTCACAAGTGATTGGTGAAGACACGTATGTTTGCGTGTGTAGACAGGCGAGACAGGTGCAGGTGAAAGGCACTACTTGTGCCTACCAGCAGGTGGTAAACGATGGTGGCCCAAGTGGATCTGGACGTGGGCTGATGGAATTCAAAAATCCTATTGCAGCTCAAGAGGTACTTCGGAGTATTGACTGCTATTATCCTGACAGCATTTAAAGCCGGAAATGTGTGTTTCATGTGTTGCACACAGTAACGAAGGTTCTTGCAACCTCATGGTGTGGGGTTTGTAGTGTAGTGAGCTGCTGTACATTGTGTTTGCAGGTTAGAGATGCCAATCCCAAGTCCCAGGCCGAGGCCACCGCTCGCCAAGGAATGGATGCTATGGTCTTGGAGGTACGACACGGTTCTGCATATGTTGCTCATGTGCTAACGTGATATTGCATCATCCGCGCACATGTGTGGATTCCGTGCTGTAAAGAAACCTTGTGTTTGGCAACACATGGTGTGTGATGTCTCCATGCATTTGCAGGACCCTGTTGTGCTGGCTACACCTATGTCAGATGTTACTGCCATTCCTCCAGAATGGGATGAGCATGCATTGCCAGTTCCTTTAGTAAATCTAAAGCCTGAGCACTTCATGTGTAGTAAACCTGCATGGCTTTTGGACGACCTCTACGACATGGGCATAGCTGTACACCAGGATGACACACTGCTTGGGCTGGTGGTGAATTCTGATGTGCCTGCAGCTGCGAAACAGTTCCTTCTGGACCATAGCCTTAGTCCCCATGGTATGGATGGAGTCTCCCTTTATGGACACCCCCCACCTGTTTTGCTTGAAGTATACACGTCTTGCAAGGCAGCAGGTGAACTTCCCTAAGGAGTTTTACAGCCCAAGCATCTGTGGTTATAACCCCAACCTGGTGGCGAGTTGCTCTGGTACAACAGCAGAATGGAGATGCGAGCTTCCTTTGAGCATGGGAGTGGTTGACATCGTTGCTATCTCAGACTTGACATTCATTGTCATGCTTGGAAGTGCATCAGATGTCAGGTGCTGGATGGACTACCGTGACTGGGGATTGCCTGAACAGGTATTGAGCAGCATGAAGGGTTAAGCAACTCCCTGGCACCAGATATTTCTTAAAGCTGACCAAGTGCTCCTCATGGCGGGTAACACCTTCCACAAGGGGCCATCCCCCCACAACGGTCAGCCACAGCTATACCTCAAGTTTTTCATTGGCACACCAAGCCTGTCAAGCCTCGGGACTTGAGCCGCA
>NW_003307593.1:120866-122483 GCF_000143455.1 Volvox carteri f. nagariensis
TGAAAAACATGAGGTATAGCTGTGGCTGACCGTTGTGGGGGGATGGCCCCTTGTGGAAGGTGTTACCCGCCATGAGGAGCAGTTCGCCAGCTTTAAGAAATATCTGGGGCCAGGGAGTTGCTGGGCCCTTCATGCTGCTCAATACCTGTTCAGGCAATCCCCGGTCACGGTAGTCCATCCAGCGCCTGACGTCTGATGCACTTCCAAGCGTGACAATGAATGTCAAGTCTGAGACGAGCGGCACAATAGCAACGATGTCAACCACTACTCCCGTGCTCAAAGGAAGCTCGCATCTCCATTCTGCCATTGTACCAGAGCAACTCGCCACCGGGTTGGGGTTATAACCACAGATGCTTGGGCTGTAAAACTCCTTAGGGAAGTTCACCTCGCTCAGGAAGTTCGTCAGTGCTGCCTTGCAAGACGTGTATACTTCAAACAAAACAGGTGGGGGGTGTCCATAAAGGTAGACTCCATCCATACCATGGGGGCTAAGGCTATGGTCCAGAAGGAACTGTTTCGCAGCTGCAGGCACATCAGAATTCACCACCAGCCCAAGCAGTGTGTCATCCTGGTGTCTATGCCCATGCCTATGCCTATGCCCATGTCGTAGAGGTCATCCAAAAGCCATGCAGGTTTACTACACATGAAGTGCTCAGGCTTTAGCTTTACAAAAGGAACCGGCAATGCATGTTCATCCCATTCTGGAGGAATGGCAGTAACGTCTGACGTAGGTGTAGCACAGGACTGGCATGTGCCTCCATGCTGCTAAGGACATATGAGAGGTAGAAGGGCTTTCATGACAGCAATCGTTTGAGGTTGTGTGTAACACGTTTGCACGGTTATGGTAATGTAATAAGCGGGCGTCAAAGGTGTAGTGCATGTACCTATTACCTCGTGTTGATTTTCTGGCAGTTCAAGGAGGATGCAAATGTCCGGTTATGGTGTTCAGTGATGAGCATTAATTAGTACACCTTTGCCGTGAAGCACTGCTTTGGTAACATTCAGCAGTTGAGCTGCTGCATGGGGCATGTCCCAGCATGATGGGTTGGCTGTGTTGTGTGGGACAGAGGAGTGGATTACCTGTGAACTGGAGAGTACATGATCATGCTTCAGACTTTCACGATTTACAGGTGATCATGTGAAATAACGATAAAATACGACAGGAGCCTGCCTAAGCCAGGATTCCGCTATACATGCCTTCACAACATGTTGTCCTGAGGTAGATCACACTCAAAAGGACTACAGCATGGAATACAGAGCCCTCTCCTTCACGAGAAGGCACGCATACACATGTTCAGATTACAACACTAGGACTACATCAGTACAAGCCCTATGAATACATATAGCTGAAGCTTACTTTTTGCTCTACACTTCATACTTCAAAGGTACAGGTGGGAACAAAGGACGGCAGTGGGGAGCAAGAATGGGCACGGGAGGGCCAGGGACAGCAGAGGAGGACTGAGGATAAAGAGAGACGGCAGATGCCAGCAGGAGAGGGCAAGGGACAGCACAGCAGGACAGAGGGGAACAAGGAACGGCAGATGAGAGCAGGACGGGGCAAGGGACTTAAGGGGACTGGGGTGGGAGAGGGTACGGGATTGGCGGTTGGGGGCTGGG
>NW_003307593.1:123447-129561 GCF_000143455.1 Volvox carteri f. nagariensis
TACCAAAAAAGATCCCAGGTGGTCCCCCAGCCCCCAGGCGCTCCACCACTCCAGAGGCCCCAACAGACGCTCCCCCATCCCCACCCAGGCGCTCCACCAGCCCCACCCAGGTGCTCCACCAGGGCCCACCCAGGTGCTCCACCAGGGCCCACCCAGGCGCTCCCCCATCCCCACCCAGGTGCTCCACCAGGGCCCACCCAGGCGCTCCCCCAGCGCCCACCAGGCGCTCCACCAGCCCCACCCAGGCGCTCCACCAGCCCCACCCAGGCGCTCCCCCAGCCCCCAGGGGGGTTCACGTAAGGGTGCAGTGCGGAGCTCAGGTACCGGCGGCATTCACGGAGCACGACCGTGCGCGTCGCCTTCGCTCCTTTAGACGCTTGGTGCTACATTCTTTGCCGCGCATGTGTTGGGAGTACATAGCATTCACCTGTACTGGCGATGTCGCGCTGCGTCAGAATTCGTAACTGAAGCAAATGATAAGACCTCCTTCATACATTATCTGTACAACTTCTAAGAAGCTTTAATGGTTGTACATTTATATAAGTCGCGAAAACGTGCTGGAGCAGTACTGGTGGTTGCCATGGTTGAGATTTGTCATGCTAAGTAATTAATATGTAACGAAAGCCCACAATTGTGTAATATCTATTGCGTTTATACCTACATATTAAATATCATGCTACTGATGCTGCTGTGGCTGCTGATGTCGAACATTTCGGGATTTGTATCCCGAAATGTACGACATCCCCGATTGTATCCCGAAATGTACGACATCTTTAATTTGTGTCTATGCTATAGATATTATATGGTAAACTGTAGTGCATTTAATGCCTAATCCGCCTTCTTGGTAGGATATCGGTGAAGTAGTATTTCTGAGGTAGGCAGGTCGAATCCCATATCTTGCAACTATTGAATTTTACATTCTCATCTATGCATTAGCCATATGACTGCATTGGGAACATCTATGGAACCGTTACGACGTCATGCCTATTTTCACCTCTCATGTGTTACACCACGGGTGCGGAGCCGGTGGACCTTCCCTGCGACTTCCGTACTAGCATTTCCGGCCTTTTATAGAGGGGGAATATAGGGCTTGGGGTTGGGGGACGCATGGGTGTTAGGGCCGGATTGGGACACGGGCGTTATTTGGGGAGGGGATGGAAGAGGGTTGGGGTCAAGGGGTAGCATGGGGTTGGGAGGGGGGACATAGTTGAGGTTGTGGTTGGTGCAGAGCATGGGGTTTGTAATTGGTGGGAAGCGGGGAGCTTGGCATCGGGCGGGAAGCGTGAGAGTTGGGGTTGGGCGGTCGGCATGGGGTTTGGGGTTGAGGGAGAACGGGGATGGGGTGGAGAGAGTGGGGATCGGGATGAGAGCATGGAGTTTGGGGGAAGAAAGCATGGGGGTTGGGGGAACACATGGGATGGGAGAACATGTGGGCGCAGGGAGAGTGTGTGGAGACAGGGAGAGTGTGTGGAGACAGGGAGAGTGTGTGGGGCTGCGTGTAGGGCTGGGAGAGCATGTGGTTACCGGGAGGGTGCATGGCGGCAGGCAGAGCGCGCGGTGGAGGTGTAGGGCTAGGGCTTGGGCTAGGTGTTGCGCCCATCGGATGCTGAGGCAGACGGAGAGGCATCAGGTGCGAAGGTAAACGCCCAAGCCGGCTCTCAGATTCGACTTCTATACGGATAGTACAAGAGTAATTCATTTAACAAAAACATTATGCATACTAAATTGCGATTCATATGCGTCGGCTCCGGCATGCGGGAACGGCCGCAGCTGTGCGGCAACGGCTGCCAGAGCTGATGCTCTGACGGCAGCATCAACGGAGAACGCTTTTCATAAGTTCAATAAAAGTCCTGCCCGTCGAACCTCTATAAGCTTTATTTACAACGTGAGGAGCGATAAAAATTATGACATAAATATTATGGGATTATAAGGAAATTAGACGAGGACAGATGGTCGTACTAAAGTGCAGTCAGGGGTTGCAACGAACGGAACGCGGACAGTCGCAAGCGGCGGGCGGGCAGGTAGAAGGCCAACAGGTGCCCCTGCCGTACTCTGATTTATAAACTGACATTGCCTGCCTCAAATCATCGTGAAATAGGAAAGGCCCAGCGAGGATATTGCCAGAAATCTTCGGTACGTACACGCGAACACGTTTGATTTGGTACGCCCTTGCCGATTCTGCGATTTGCTAAACATAAAGTCAGGGGGACTACTTCCGCGCGTCCGTAGTGTCGCCTGATATGCATACACCTCGTCAAACCGCCGGCCTGCAAGGAAATTTACACTCGCCTGTCAGCACGGACAAAAATTCTTTTCACGTCAGCCCATCTGCAAACAAACGCGCCGCTGCTGCCCGGTTCGACCAGCAGCGGATGGCCTGCAGATCGACGCGTCCGGCTTCCCTCGCTTTCGCCTTACTCTGTTTAGGGACGCTGGTTGTGCCGCATTGCCAAGTTCAAGGCAGGCGACCTGCACCATCACGATCACCTCCACCATCACCTCCACCATCACCTCCACCATCACCTCCACCATCACCTCCACCATCACCTCCACCATCATCTCCACCATCACCTCCACCGTCACCTCCGTCACCATCTCCACCATCAGTGTTGCGCAACCCCCTGGTCCCTCGTTGGCCCCGACAACCTTACCGGCAGCGTCCGCCCCCACGGCCCTGGGGGCCACCATCGGCGCCCACCAGCACCAGCAGCAGCGCCGTTACAGCAACTCCATCGCAACCGCCAGCGGCGCCACCACCGCTGCTGCGCATGCAAAAGTCGGCGGAAGCGCCGTTCCTAACTGTTGAAGGTGAGGATGCAGCCCTAATTATTGTGGAATTTTAAAGTCTCGTGTGGTATACATAAAAGTACGTCATGTACAAAAAAATTAGCGTCCCACATTACTTTAAAGCTAATTGTCCCCCTTTTTTGCGTTTTATGCTTCTAAGGGAGATGTATATTGCGCACGGAGTGTGATGGTTGACTGTGGCAACCGGCCCAACCCTGTTCGTGACCAACGAGCGCATCCCGAAGAGTCCTGACAACTTCCGACACCGTACCTTCCTAACCACCTTCCTAACTGCCCGCTCCACCCGACGGCGAAGCGGCGTCATTTGACAACCCCCCACAAGTCCGTTTCCAACAATGAGTTAACGGGAAACACATTCCCCCTCCTCTCCCATCCTTCTCTTCAGCAACGCATTTGCCTTAAGTTCCGTAACTAAGTTCCGTAATTTTGTGGCGGATATATCATACCACCCCCCAACGTCCTCCTCGTCAGCTACCACCCACACATCCCTCAGCATGCCATCAACGAAAGCCGTACGGTACCTACATTCGAACTCACATCAACCAACCAACCAACTACTGACCAACCAACTAACCTTCCGTGACACATGCGTGTTCCCCTACTTTAGGGGAATTCGACGTGCTCACCTCCCACACCAGCAGCCCTAGTGTGTACCTGAGGGAGCCCGGCGGCCAGGTCACCGCCATCACCAACATGGGCGACACGGAGGCCCTCCGCTACTCCGGCTATCTGGTCCGCGTGCTCCTTCGCCCAGGCCAGGAAAACGACCGCAACACAGCCGCCACCCCTCCTCCTCCTCTTGCTGCTGCTACAGCTTCTGCCACAACTGCCGCAACTGCCAACACGCCGCCGCCAAAGCCTCTGGAACTTCTCTCACCGGGTGTTGCCAATGCAGACCGCCGTCGAAATCGGAATCTGCTGCAAGCGCCCGGAAGTGGTGGTTTCGGGGGTTTCGCAGCCGGCAATAGTAGCAGTAGCGCCACGCGGCCAGCAGCAGCAGCTGCAGCAGCAGTAGCAGTAGCAGGTAGTGGTGTAATCTCAGTTGAGGTCCTGGGACTGGCTGATGAGGGCGCCGGCAAAGACGGGCCCGGCGCCGGTATCGGCAGCGGGACCGTCTCCAGCGTTGTCTTCCTGCTCAGCTTTTGCAACTGGAGGCCAGCCCTCGACACGCAGGCGTTCCGGTCCATGTGGCTCAATGACGATAATGCCGCCACGGGCCCCGGCGGCTCCAGAACCATGGAGGATTACTGGAACTACTGCTCCAGGGGCGCCGCACGCATGTCTGCGTCCAGTCAGCTCATTTTCGAGGTGCCGGTGAGTGAATGCACGAGGTGCCTGTATGTGTGTGTTTGTGTGTGTGTGTATGTGTGTGTGTGTGTCGGTGAAGAGGGGAACATAGCTGGTGACGTGTTATTTTGTGTGTGTGTGTGTGTGTGTGTGTGTGTGTGCGCGTGCACGTGTTGCGGGGTGGGTTGGGGCAGGAATACCAACAGTGACACCAGGCAGGGCTGGCGTCCGGGGGCTAAAAGCTTGTGCAACCACATAACTGATTTTTTCGCGATTCAGATGTTAAATTATATAAATTGCTGCTACTTGCGTGCTGTATATATGCATATATGCAGATTCCATGCAACGGGAAATGGTACGACAGGGAGTACGACCTCAGGACGCAGTGCGGTACTTCGGTGAGTCAACTTATGTCGGTGCATACGTTCGAATCCGACGCCTGCATCACGGTCTTGCTCGGCACATGGCAATAGGAGTGATTACATTCAGAGCTAAACCTGCCCAGCAGCTGCTCGGACAGTGGCACAGTTCCCCTCTCCCGCGCCCGCTTTAATCGACCCCTGCCAGACACGAGGCTCCCCGACCCCCGCGATCCCTCAACTGCTTACTTCCTTTTGCACATGCGCATTCACACACGCATTCGCACACGCGTTCACACACGCATTCACACACGCATTCACACACGCGTTCACACACGCGTTCACACACGCATTCACACACGCATTCACACACGCGTTCACACACGCGTTCACACACGCATTCACACACGCGTTCACACACGCGTTCACACACGCATTCGCACACGCGTTCACACACGCGTTCACACACGCATGCAGGATTTGTACCTCATGATGAGCCTTGCAGAAAGTTACGTGCAAAACACACTCCGCCAAGACATCTCCGGCGTCAAACAGCGAATCGCCGTACTGCCGGCTGAAGTGGACAATAGCTGCAGCTGGGCAGGTGCGAGTGGGTTTTGTTGTTGAATGCTTGCACAGCGCACGGAGGGGCCCCCGCAGGTGGAGCAGTTAGCTGCATCTACCGCATCTACCGCATGTACGCGGTGGTGTGTGTGGGGTGGGTGGGTGTGTGGGGGGGGGAGGGGTAAGGGGGGGGGGATGGTGTCGGGGGAAAGTGGGAAAAGGTTACGGCGGTCGGCTGATGATAGACTTAAGCCGGGTCCTCGCGTGTCCTCAGACCACATAGCCGCATGTACACCCTCAAAAGAGGGGGGGGTGTTTCTCGAATATGCTAGCTACGGATGCAAGTGTACCCAACTAGCGAAATGTTCACCCAGCACATTCGTTCATATATAGACATCGTTCATATAGTGCATTTAGTTCATCGTACAGGTGGGCCCCCCTGTGTGGTTGCTTCTCCGCACACCGCTTCTTCCCCGTAATGAAACACCGCCCCATGGAACCGCGGCGTCTCCAACCCCCAGGTATGGGCAGTGTTGGCTGTTCCGGCAGTCGCTGCTTCAGCTGGATAAACGGCGCGTACGCCCGCGACCTGACCACCTACATGCACGAAATGGGCCACAACTTTGGTCTGCAACACTCGGGCCGTGCAGGGGACCCCGACGAGTATGCCGACCCGTCCTGCACCATGGGCAGGTACGTCAGAAATAAAAGTACGTCGGGCCGCAAGAACCGAGAATGTCGTGTGCGTGCGAAGTAATAGTTGTAGTAGTGCAACGACAAGTGGCGAGATGCCGTACTGTACGATATCCATGTGTGTTTGATGATCTGCGCGCCGCGCATCCATTAACACACCGGGGCGGAGCTCCATCACGGCGAGCTAGGGACCCAAACCCTTGCTGGATGTAGCGATAATGACGATGATAATGATAATGATGATAATGGTGGTGATGGTGATAATGATGATGGTGATGGTGATGATGTTAAATCATCATGGTGATGGTGATCATCATCATCATCATCATGATGGTAGTGGTGGTGGTGATGTCACCTCACTGCGCGTGTACAGAACCTGCTAGCAACCTACCGACCCTCCCCC
>NW_003307593.1:129611-152817 GCF_000143455.1 Volvox carteri f. nagariensis
CCTCCTCTACCCCTCTCTATCCGTCAGGGGTCGCACCTGTTTCAACTCCCCCAACCAGTGGCGCCTGGGCTGGATATCGCCCCTCCCTGGAGCCGACCTGAACGGCACCAACCTGCCGGTGGGCCGACCCCGGAGGTTCACCTTGCCCGCGCAGAGCCGCTCTCCCCAGTCCCTCATACGGATAGACCCCACCTGGGTGCCCCTCGCGGCTAGCGAGACCCGGAACGACATACAGACCCCCGCACCCGTGTACTACGTCTCTCTGCGCATGCACCAGCCGCCGTTCGATGACTTCGAACTACCCATCAACCGCGTGTATGTGCACACATCCCGCGTGACGCAGGTAGGTGCGTAGCGGGGTGGGGGGAGGAGTGAGTGAGTGAGAGGGGATGGGTGGCGGGGGGGGGGAAGGTTGGGTGGGCGGGCAGTAGGCCTCACAGGCGGGCGACGGCAGGTCGGCACGGCAACGAGCTCGGCTGCAGCCTGCAGTGCCCGCTTTCATGCGGTAGTGGTGATGGTGGTGGAGGTGGTGTGCGTGTGTGTATGTATGTGCGGTTTTAATAGGGCGACAAAACTCCATAAGGTGCAACCCACACACACACTCGCTCTCTCTCACACACACCACCACACACACACGCGTTCGCACAGGCTGCCACGTCATACATCCGGTCGTCCCTGCAAGCTGCGATAAACCCTGGAGGCACATACAAGGCTACTATGCCGTACGGCATAATCGTACGAGTCGAGTCCATAACGCCTGCCGCCGGCAGCTGCGTCGTCACCGTCTGCCGGGCCAGCGGCACCTCCGAGGCCCAGGGTGGCGACTCGTGTGGTGACGGCCTGGATAACGACTGCGATGGTCTTGTGGTGGGTTTGCATTGGTTGTTGGTTGCGTGGATTGGCGAGCAGGCCGAGGGTGTGCCAGACCGAAGTTGGGAGCCGTTGTGCTGTTATGTGTGTGTATGTTGTTACAGGGTGCTTAACTTCGCCAGCGGCCCCCTTTCCCGAGGCAGTTGCGAGAGGGGCACCCTAATCCGTTCACCCCTTCCGACTTCAGAGTGTATTCGTTGGGTTCAGCAACTCACCACCGGCATCCAACCTTATCTAGCGGATCAACGGCGCCTCAACTTAGCTTGAAAGTTGATATTGTGATAATATCGTCCTTCACCGTCCACAAAATGGGGATTCCTTCCCAATTCAGCATCTCGCAAACACCCCGAAAATTGCCAGAACGATTTGAAACTGGGTCGCCCGAGGACAGAAGCCAAGCCTTAACCTCTGCCAGCCACCTGCCTGTATGTGTATGTATATATGTATGTATGTGTATATGTGTGTTTGTATGTGCTGTTGTATGCTTATCTTAAATGTGAATGTTGCTCACGTCAGCACACATAGCTCCCAATGTGATGACCCGGTACAAGGCGGCTCAAAACGCATTGGGTGGGTTGTGTGGTTAGGAGCGCGCATCGTTGTGTCCTACATTTGTTACTCAGCTTCCGGCTTTCCTGTGCTGGCCGTAAGGCCTATATAGCCGTCATAGGGCTGTGGTGCCAGGTTTCCTTCATAGGATGGACTGAGGGGTACCATTCCGCCCGGCAGAGCAAGCCCGATGACGATGCATCTACGTAAGAAAATGTAATATCACGTACATGCAAGCAAGCACGGGCAGGCGCACGTGCCTGAAAGGCCAGGGGCATGAATAGCGTCATGTCCTCATCGGCATTGTTGCCGCTGCTGCTGCTGCTGCTGCTGCTGCTTTACTTCCGATGTTCCTTCTTCCTACCCTCCCCGCGTTCGTCTGCGCTGCTCCGCGTAATTCTCATTCACACATTTACACAGGATGACTTGGATCCAGACTGTGACGGACCGCAGCTCATCAGCACGCCACAACAGCAGCAGCAACAGCCGCCGCCGCCGCCGCCACAATCCTCGCCACCCCCATCGCCAAGGCCGCCAAGGCCGCTACCGCCACCTCCGCGGCCCCCAGGGCCATCGTCGCCACCGCCACGTCCGCCCAGGCCATCGCCACCGCCGCGGCCACCACCCTCGCCGCGGCGGCCGCCGCGGCCGTTGCCGCCTCCACGTCGGCCGCCTTTGCCGCGGCCGCCGCCGCCTAAATAGCTCGTCGCCACCGCTGGCACCTCTGCCACCGTCGCCATCGCCGTGTCCGCCGTTCTTGTCACCATTATAATGTTAGTGTGCTCTGTTGCCGCGTACCTTTATAAACTGGTTCCGTCTTCTTCAACATCGCCACTTCCGTTGGTTTTGCTTGCGGAGGAATCCAACGATTCGCGTGTACCACCCTCACCACCACCCTCACCATCATCATCGTCACCATCACCACCACCCTCACCATCATCATCGTCACCATCACCACCACCCTCACCATCATCAGCGTCACCAGCGTCATCGTTACCAGCATCATCACCCTCACCATCACCCTCACCAGCATCACCAGCATCACAGCCATGACGACCGTCATTGCGACTACCGGCATTATCATATCAATCATATCAATCATAGCCATCACCCACATCACCCACATCACTGGCATTAGCGACATTACCACCACCGCCCCACGGGACTGACTACCTGGCCAATGAAGGTCGACCAACAGCTTCAACAACCAGCTGGGGAACTAGCAGCCGGGGATATCCCCCCCGGGTCCCCAACGGGGGCTAACAAGTGCACGGGCGTACCCCCGGCCCTGGTACGGCCCTGGTACGGCCCTGGTACGGCCCTGGTACGGCCCTGGTACGGCCCTGGAACGGCCCTGGTACGGCCCTTGCACGGCCCAGGTAGCTCTTGTCTTCGTGGTCACCCCTGGCCTTGCTGTCACAGCAGTTGCTGTCACAGCAGTTGCTGTCACAGCATGCGCATGGGGTGAGAGTGATTGAAAGGTGGGCACCGGGTATTGTTCGTGTGGCTGTGCGCCGTTCGTTAGTGATTAGCCAGGAGGGTACTGGAGGTGGTGGTGGTGGTGGTGGTGGTGGTTTCGTGCGGTTAAAAGGGGGATGGATTATGTGCGTGCGTGTGTCTTATCATTATGAGTCTTCATGTACGGCGGAGAATGGACGGCGTTTCTGACGGCTATGGAAATGGCGTGGGTGAGAGGGCCAGGCGGTTCGTGGCTAATAAATACTTCATTTACACCCGTGCATGTTGATGCAGTGCACACAGCAGTGTACGGCACCTGCAATGTGTACTGTTTAGTTGGAATGCACCTATGAGGTGCCCATATGGGTGCGAGCAGATCTCGGGTCTCATCATGTTCGTCATGTTCGGTAGCGGTGGGTGAGCAGCGCGCGGGTGTCAACAGGTTTCCTTGTGCAGCTACGTTGATTTGGGGGGGGGGGGCCCGGGGTAACGGTCGGGGTAGACAGCTACATTAATGGGGCGTTAGTGCGCTCTTGTTATTCTTGTGCAGTCCGCAGGTCGGCAGCCCACAGCTGCACATTCATTCACAGCTGGTGTACAAGGGGGGTTCCGACCCTGGGCCTGCTGAGTACCATTTGCGAGCGTGAGTGCGTGAGTGCGTGCGTGAGTGCGTGCGTGCGAGCGTTCAAGAAACATTATTGCTGCCGAACGACGAAAACGGTTCTACTTCCTTTGTTGCGTGCGTGCATGTGTGTGTGCGTGTGTAATGCATGGGCTTTAAAAATGCATGGCCGTGCCGGGCCTTTTCAGGCGCATGCGTGTGTGTGTGTATGCCGTACAGCAGCAGCCCAATGCAGCAGTTTCTCTAGCTAGAGAGATCGGTGAGCCGTCGTAGTTTAGGTCCTTATGAATGCTCCGCCGAGGTTGGCGAAATGCAACGAGGACCCGAAACACTCCCCAAACCACGAGGTCCCGGGTGCACAACGTGTGTCACTCTTTAATATTCGGTGCAGACTTTGGGTACGCGCGTGTAGCGGCTACAGTACAGTCCAAATCAGGACGTCCCATACCTTCATTTCGTGCGGCGCCAGGCGTACCGGCAAGGGACGCATGCAGAATTTTCTGTCCTCTAGCGGATCTACCGTTTGGGCGTAGTCGAAAGGCTAGGAGGTGTCGACTTGAAAACACGTACGGAATGAAGCTATCATTTCCATAATGCGATCAAACTCACGTCTTTTCTGTTTTCATTTTTGCATGCACTCAAATTTTTCACATGCAGTACGTTTTTTTGTCCAAATGTGGGATGTTTATCGAGAGATGATCGATTGTTCGATATTTCCAGTAACCGGATGGTCAATGGTTACGTTAGTCGTTGTCGGTTACCGCCGTTTGTTCGTTCGTTGAAAATGCCACACGTTTACATCACGCGATTTCAACTTCAGATCTTGCGGTGGACTTATCCACTAACGTTAAATCTATTGTTAGGTATCCGACACTCAGATGCCAGTAAATGGTGAGAGCAGAAATAGGGCGAGAGTGGTGTCCGGCGCTTTGCTGACTGTAACAAAATTACAATACAAGTATGGAATTTCCAGCGACTACGCTCTTTTATAACAGCGTCAGTTAACGTAGGGCACCTTGAGGGTCGTCCGTTGCTGGGGAACACTGGCCGTACGTCAGTACGGCAACATGTACTGCCTACTGCCTAATCCCTACCCTCTGTCTGCCCACTGACCCCAGGGTACCACACGTCAAGTACCAGACACATGCAGAGATGCAGAGATGCTGCCGGCGAAGAGCCCAGGAACCCATCAGCCTGCCAACTTCATCATCCCATCCATCCACGAATGATCATATCAATCATCATCACACAGCACCTCAACAACGGAAAAAAGGGGATAAACACTCTCGCTAGGTTTTCCCTTTGTCCAGGCGGCTTTTCCAGACGCCCTCCAGCAACCCATCATGTGTCCGCTACGAGGGCGGCCCCGTGGGGCAACACGCGAGATACCTTCGAGATACACCTCTTTTACCTGTGTAGCCAACGTGATGTGTACGTTTATTCATCCAGTGCTCCGCTCACTCACGACCCCTTCTGTCACAACTCTTTTTCGCACCCACGAGTTTGCAAACACCAGCCTTCCAGTGTTCCTCGCCGCCTACAAAACGGATTTGGGGCCGACGCACAAGTGCCGGCCTACGGTGATGATGCTCTTGATGAAAACCGCGTTCCCTCCGACATGTGTGCGCTAATGGGGTCGTTCATACCAGAGGGGGTTCGTTTTGAAGGACCATCGGTGGGTGGGTCGGGGCCCAGCCAGGGACGGCATAGAGGTAGCGGCTCCACAAGGGGCGCCAACATCAGCAGGGCTTGGGGAGTTTTGAAGTAGGATACTCAGGAATTATGCATGGTGCAGTCGAATGCAGGTGAGGCTGGCTATGCTCTACGCTACATGGACGCAAGAGCGTTCGGTACACACCACAGCCATGAAGGCAGCAATAAATTGCTTCAAGATTATTCGTTCCCGCCATTAGAATGTCCTAATCCCGGTTTGCGGGTCAGGCAGGCACGTCCAGAGCGCTTCCAATCTGTAGACTATTGGAGAGACAAAAAATAGCCCAAAGCCTACGTGTCAAGAGGAGCAAAGTTATGATAATGCATAAAATTTGCCCATGATTACAAATTATCCTGTTACGCCTTATTGGAAGGCTGTGTTTAGGCCAAGGGGAATGACGACTTTGACATGGGCCGGCTGCCGAGATGGTAGGCGGTTGTGAAGACGGTTGGTAGGAAATCGCGAATATCTCGCAACGAGAAGGTCAGGCGAGGCACAGTCCTCAGATTTCCTATGTTCGGACGCTAGACATCGCGTTTTTTAATTGTAACAATAGTTGTCGCCGGGCATTAGCCGAGGCCTTTTCGCTTGCCGTTCAAGGAATGCAGTCATACCCACGATGCAAACATTCATCTAATGGACGGGTGCAAGGCACATCACAACGGCTTGCTTGGATTCCATATCAGCAATTCGACGTCCATTTGTCAGAAATGCAACGTTTGCGAGCCTGCTGTGAGGCGCACTGCAAGCAGCAGGAAACGAAAGCAAAGCCATCATATAGATCTGACAGAGTTTCTTCTGTGGAGCGGAGCTTGAGCGCGCAATCAGGGTCCCTTGACGAGAGCGGTGCAGTCGTGCGTGGTGGCCGGAACCCCCAAGGCCAACCCGCTAGGCATTGGATCCCAGGAATCTTCGTGGCTTTGTGCTGTGTTGGCCTTCAGGTGCGAAGTTCAGTCATATAAGCAGCCAGCTAACGCCGAAACTCGTAGCACTTTCTTCCTCCGTCCTGTACCTTTTCATACAGCCCGTTCACCCTTTCCCTCCGTCGTACACATGGCCAACAGCCTATCCAACTTCGTACACCTAACTTACATGACCCCGAAGTAATCCTTCCTAAGACATTTTGAACACCCTTTCCTTAATCTCATAACCATCCAACCACAAGGCTGGAGTCATGCCACTGCCCTTCTCCCACTGTCCCTCTCCCACTACCCCTGTGCCCCCTCGTGTCCCACCCTCTTCTTAAATCACCAGCTGGCGCTGCTGCCGCCACCCTCCCTGGCGCTCATCGCGGCGTCCGACCCGGACATGGACACGTTTGAGAATGTGCCCTCACAGCTGAGCGCCTCGGGTGCGCGCCTACCTACCTACCTACCTACCTACCTACGTACCCAATTACCTACGTACCTAACTACTTATGTACCTGACTACCTACCTACCTACCTATCTACCTACCTACCTACCTACCTACTACAGGGTTCTTCACCCCGATTCGTGCGCGAACATTTTGTGTAATACTCCGTTTTGCCCGAAAGGAACACCGAGACACCCCGGAGCGATTCGAAAGGATTTGGGGCCGCGCGAAGCGCGGTTTCGGGTACCCCACCGAAGCCACCCAAAGGTGTTTCCGGGAAAACATACATACCTACATATCTACTTGCCCAGCCGCCCACCCCTGCCGCTGCCCACATCAACAACTACGTCCGCAGCAACCTGCTGCTTGCACGCTTGCCTTGCATTCTGGCCTAGACGGCGTCATCGGGTATCCCTGCTGCGTGTTGCGGTGAAGTAATATGGCGCAGGAAAGGAAAGCACATTTTTGGTGCCCAAACGTGTGAATGGCTCCACTCGCGGATATGTGTCTCTTGTGTTTTGTCACCCGTCAACTTCCCTCCGCTCTCCCCTTCTCTGCTCCCCCCCCGGGTCAGGCGAGACGGCGGCAGCGCCTCTGAGCAGCGTCGTGAGCGGCCCTAAGAAGCGGGAGATAGAGGGATGCATACGGAAGTGCGTTCCTACTTGCATACGAGGGGGGGGAGGTGCGTAAGAACTGGGCTGGTTGGGTTGTCTCTCTGTGGCTGTGTGTATATGTGTGTCTGTATGTCCAAAATGGGCCGGAGGGATGCGAGGTGAGGTTCTCGGGTTATGAGGGACCGGAAAATGGGGTGGGACGGAACATGCAGCTTCGCCTTCCTGACCGTCCTCTGGGCACAGCAGCGCCCTGCGACTGCTACTGCTACTATTGCTACTGCTACTGCTACTGCTCACCCCAGGGGTAGGCAAGGGCTGCGTCATCGGGCCCGCACTCGGGCACTCTCCTCACTTTACTCACCGCACTCTGGCTCCCTGTACAGTTGCCCGCCGCACAGGCCGGGCCGGGTGGGGCCCGGGGGGGGCAGCTCTTGAGCGCTTCCCGTAGGAGCCCCGAACCGCACCCATCCCCCATTCCGGAGGGGCAGAAGCGCTACCCGCCGTTATTAAGCACTAGCACCATCATGACCCTCGCCACCCTCACCACCACCACCACATCTGATCAGGCGCACCCGGGCTGGGCCCCATCAGCGTGAGGAAGGAGATCGTGGTGTTCAAGGAGGGCTTCCGGTCAAGACAGTATTGCCTGTCGGAATGTGCACAGGTACGGCAGCTGTTGTACGACAGCGCGGAGGGCGGGGTCGGGGGAGTCCCGTAGGCGGGTTCTCAAGCGGTTGATACCTAATAGTGATGATGATGATGATGATGATGAAGATGAAGATGAAGATGATGATCTGTTAGGAAAACCACGGCGGACTGGGGGAGATTGGGGGGGGGCCAGGGACGGGGCCAACACGCACACACCCAAGCACGCCTGTAGCTGTTCCCGCTCTCCCGGGGTTCCGGGGTTTTATTCTTGAGGGCAGTTACGTCGTACGTACGTGGCTGTGACCACTTACACGAGCAGAATGACGAGCCTGTGTGCCTGTTGCTGGGTGGTGCTGCTGCGGGGAGGTTTGGTGCTTAAGGCGCTGCGTATTGATGCTGCGTATTGATGCTGCGTATTGCATGCTGCGTATTGATGCTGCGTATTGCATGCTGCGTATTGATGCTGCGTATTGCATGCTGCGTATTGCATGCTGCGTATTGCATGCAGGTGTGTGCGTTGTCGCTGGACAAGGACAAGGCAGCCCAGCTCGCGCAGGCAGCCCAGCAGTGATGCGCATTTGGGTTGCGGGTCGGCCTGATGTTGGGAAGCGCCCTTGCTGTCATCTGCGGCAGCGCAGAGCGCCTCGGCGGCTGGGTGATAATGCAATACTAAGGATAATAATGCAATACTAAGGGATATACTGTAACAACCACACACTAAGGGATATAGGACTGATTGCTAGACTGGAGCATCGTACATATATAATTCGGACCTGCCTGGGTTAGAAATGGAAGAGAGG
This sequence comes from Volvox carteri f. nagariensis, assembly GCF_000143455.1. Classification (NCBI taxonomy): domain Eukaryota; kingdom Viridiplantae; phylum Chlorophyta; class Chlorophyceae; order Chlamydomonadales; family Volvocaceae; genus Volvox; species Volvox carteri. The sequence continues at coordinate 138,241 of NW_003307593.1, forward strand.
GTCACATGTTTTTGTGTTTCTTAGCGGATAGGGTTACTGGACGAACGGTGCTGTGTGCGGCATTTTTCGCTGATGCGTCTGCGCAGCCATCCTCTTCATATCGGTAAAAAGGAAAGGGTGGTATCAGTGATTGAAATTCTGCTAGGTCACGGCTTGCGTCAATTATGACGCCGCTTGCTTGGAAAAGAATGGAATAGGTCGATTGTGTAATGGTGTCGCAGAAGGCGCGGATAGGCACGTTCGCGTCGTACGGAGTAGCGTCGTGTGGTGATTGAGTATGACCGTGCAGGATGGGCGCTTGACGTGTAAGTGATTAAGGTTATGCACGAGCCAGTTGGGCTCCCGTCGACTTCATGTGAGCTGGATGTGCGTCGAGAATTCTGTTGACGTGTTGTCGTATTTTATGACGGGCTCCACCTGTTGCCTGGAGGGTGCAATGCATAATGAGATTTACGATAATACGTGATATCGCGTATTCTTCCATGTAGACTGGGTTACGTGAAGAGTAGGCAACCATGGACGCGGCAGTCCGGCCACCAACGCCACCTGCCGACGGTCCTGCTATAGATTTTGCAGCTGAACATCCGTTTGTTGTTCCTGGGTCTGACGCTGAACCCAGAAGGGAATCAAGTTCCCAGCTGCCATATGGCGAGCAAAGGAGTCCACCTGGTTCTATATCGACTAATACCTTGCCACGTCTAGCTTCAATGCATATATCACATAACGGCAGCCGTAGTGATATTGAAAACTTTGGTGCTAATTGGGCAGCCGACCGTCTGCTAAATGGAACGGAGCCTGTGACTGAAGGGATGACGCGGGACAGTGGGTCTTTCACAGGGAATGTTCTTCGCGATGAAAATATAGTGGATCAGGAGGTCGTCGTTCTTACGCCGAGTCGCTTACGTCTCGATTCACGAGTTGTAATGGCGCATGCGACGCTCCAATGGTTGACAAATGCAATCTGGGCTGTGCTTATATGGCAAAAGGTATGTTAGGTGAAATTTATTGGTCTTCCTCATGTTAAAAAGTTTTGCAACTACTGCACATCCTGCTTTGTTTTTCGGATACTACGCCCTTACGCACACAACAGCCAGGTTGATCATCCTTATTACATTTGAGTTCTCTCTATTGCTGCTGTACAGTGCCACGCTCCCATGGTGTGCTGCGCTCTTGAATCCCACCATGTGCCCTCTCATGCGCATCATGACCAAATTGTTGTTCATGTTCTATCGACGTACACTACACCAACTGACAGACTCCGCACTGGGCTATGGACAAATTTCCCCTCGGCCATCGCTCTCTTGACGACCCTGACCCCTGGCCCGCCCGCCCTCCTGGCCCCCTTGCCTCGAGAGCCCGGCCTTGAAGCTCAGGGCCACGATCGATTCCCCCGCGGGCTCAGCCTCCCCTTACCCAATCCTCCACATCCCTTAAACCCCCAACCCTCGATGCTCATCATCCCCATATCGAAAGGTCGTCCCCTTACCTTCCTGCCTCGTACGCTATCTTTGCTGGCCCACTTGTCCAGAGCCGCTTTGCGCCTGAGCCGGGCCCCGTGTTACCCTGTGAACCTATGTGCCTTTAACCACCCTGGCATCCGCCTTGCTGACCTGGCCGACTTGGCCGACCTGCTGCCCTGCCCTGCAGCTTGATGGACGGCTCCACTGCTCCTGGTGGGCTGTCTTCAGTCCCACCATCATCAACCACCTGCTACATATACCCATGCAGCTGCTGGTGCTGTCGCTAGCGGTGAGGAGGGAGTGCGGAAGAGATGAAGGCGCGGAAAGGGGGGGAAAGGGCGGGTTTCTCCGGGGTCGGGTTGGGTTCGCGACACGAGGGATTCTAAACAGGGAAGAGGGAAGGAAGAAGGGAGGGCCTGCCGTACGGCGAGGTGGCGCGAATGGGAAGAGCCGGTAGCTGGTGCTGTGTCTGGAGACATCATCGCCTGGGACCTGGGACTAACAAACCAATGGGTGGCGGCACTCGGTTAAAGCTCTGGAATCATGGGAAACGTAGCAGCATGGTAGGGCCCACCATGACGGGCAAGCAATACCTTGGCCTTTAGCATATATCTTTTCTCTCTCTCGCTCTCTCCCTCTCTCTCGCTCTCTCTTTCTCTCTCTTTCCTCTCCTATGCCATCCTTTATCTCTTGATGTGATTCCCCCTTACGCGCCTTACCTCCCTTTCTTTGATTACACGGTCTCTCGCTCTCGCGCTCGCACACACTCTCCCGCTTTCAGGACTACATGGTGTACAAGCAGATCGGGCCGCCCCCTGCGTCCACCGCCAGCCCGGGACTGGTGTTGCAGTACACCATCCTGCGGCACGTGAGGGTGAGGTCCCACAGGGTGGACTGGACAAACAATGCGCTGGAGTCCACGGCGATATTCCTTGCCAAGGTGAGGGGTAGAGGGCAGGGGGCTCTGGTTGGGGGGGGGGAGGTAAAGCAGGCCAGGCGAGTGGGGACGTGACGGTGCATGAGAAGGGCACGGGGGGATGGGACAGGGGGATGGTTTTGGAGGGAGGTGCTTCTAGGTACGCCATGGACAATTTGCAATCGAGCACCTGTAGCCACGCCCCTTTTTCCTGCGGAGACCAGGTTTGCCGGGCTGCTGCCACCCGCCTGTTCGTGGCCACTTCGTCTGGTCCCGTCGTCAGTATTGCCTCTCGATGTCACACCCACTGATGCTTTCTCCCCTCCTTCCGGCTTTTGCTTTTCTCTCGCTCGGGCTGGATTGGGTCGCGCTGCTTCGAATCCTCTCCTGCAGATGTTGTTTTGTAATGCGCTGCAGCGGGGCACTTTGAAGAGCACTCCGTTGCGACTCATGTTTACACCCATCTGGTGAGGCTGAGGGGGGTGGGACTGGCAACGTGCAAGGAGGGACTGTCTTGGGATGTAGCAGCGGCGTCCGGGGTTTGCAGTCAGCCCCGCTCTGGCATGACATGACATGATATGGCACTTCTTATCACAGCGTAATGAAGTGAGCACTTATTTCAATTGCATGTCTGGAGCGTGTTGTTATTGTGCATATGCCTAGCTGATTAGGGCCGAGATGCCCAATTGCCGACTTCTGCAAGCGTTAGGATCTCCAAACCATTATCTAACTATGCCGTGTGTTATTTTGTTTACCGCTGTTGTTTATGTTACGGACTTGAGAGCGCGCGGCGAGATGCTTGTGAAGCTGTGGACCCTGTATGACAAGCAAGATCACAGCCGCAAGCAGTGACCTTTTCTCAAGCGTATGGAATAACTGGATTTTTCTTGCCGGATTGACAAAAGAAGGCCGAGACGCTCCTTTCAATATCTTCGAAGAAAGGAACATGCTTCTGGCACACAAAAGCATATGATTGAATAGTAGTATATAAATAAAACTTTAACAGGAAACGTGATTGGGTACTTGTTTGATAATACTCTGCCGGTGGAATGTTGCGGTTCAAGGAGCCCAATCCTGGGTTATCCAGCCATAGTCTTGAAAGCCCAGCCCAAGGTTTTCGCGCGGGCTGATTCCAGGTTTCCCCCCTCCTTTTTCTCCCATGCACACATACACACACATACACAGGTACAACCCAAATCAAATGCAAATCCATGTGGCACTGGCTCGTCCAATGCCTTCGTGTCCCATTTCTGTCTTGTCCCCCCCGGGCCTCCCCCGGCGGGCTATTGTATGTGTACACACGGCTGCCTGTCTCCTTCCTGCCGCCGCCGCCGCCACCCTTCCATCTCCTCCAGGGCCTGCTGGGTGATCACCTTCATGCTGCTGTGCCTCAAGGACCGCACCGAGAGGATGTTCGGCTCCAGTCGGGACCTCTTCTTCATCTTCCTGCTGTTCGTGGCCTTCAAGGTATGTATGTATGTGTGTATGTATGACTTCGATTACAGTGTGGGCCGCGAGAGCCGGGGGCCGAAGCCGAAACACAGCACAAGGGTCGCGAGCACACAGCACAAGTCTTGTGTGCTCCCGACCCCGACTCAGACTGCAGTGTTTTTTTTTCGTGGAGGCCGATCCTGAATCTGTTACGAGTTCCGCAATAAATACCCTAATAAATACCCAACACCCTACGCAGCCAATGTATGTATGTACTCGTCCTCTACGTCGTAAATGCGCATATTGTATTCATATAATTTCTACGTGTGTATCTTTTATCGTTAACCTCCTCCATCCCGCCGGACGGCTAATTGCTGTCAGGTTGATGACGGCAGCACCTTTTCATGGCGCGTCGTGTTCCTGGTGCCCTGGATGTGGTTCAGCGGGCTGCTGCTGGTGGCGGCGATGGTGGGTGCAAAAGAGGAGAATTTCAAAAAGGGCTGATGTGGGGTGTAAGTGGTGGCGGGGTTGGAGCGATGGTGGTGGGGTGCATGGGGGGATGTGGGCGCCCCGTGGTGGCGACAGACATGAAGAAGAAGGAGGAGAAGAAGAAGAAGGAGGAGAAGAAGGAGAAGGATAGGATCTGCCCCCTTGGTGCACCGGTTGAAGCCTTACCCGCGCTCTCCCCTTGTGCACCCGCCCTCACCCGCCCTCAACCCCCCGCTTAACTTCCCGCCCGAGAGGGGTCGTAACCCAACCCCACCGCAACCCGCTCCTCTCCCCTCCTTCCCATCCCACCCCCCCACCCCCCACGCACACACGCACACACGCACACACAGGTGTTTAGTTTGCTGATGTGCTTCAAGGTTTGGGCAAGGCCCCGGGAGCTGCTGCTGCCCATTGGCTTCCTGCTGCTACTGCTGTCTACCGTACCCCAGTTTGTGTCGTACATTGCACTTGTACGGCGACTCGATGAGGAGGAGGATAGCAGCGAGGATGGCACCGGCCATAAGACCAGTGTCGCGGTACGATGCCAACAACGGTTTTGGTGGTTTGGACGAGCGGCATGGGGGGTGGAAAGTTGCCTTAGGGTTGTTTCCACCATCCAGGCTTCCATGGGGGCATCATAATGCACTTTACACAGCAACCCCCCACACATGAACCCCTCTCATAGCTCCCCTCTCACCGGTATGCGGCCCTAGCTCATTCCCCCCGCCCACCAACACTTACCTCTGCGTTCAGCCCTTCTTCTCCCGCCCCGTTTCCCCTCCCTCCCTTTTCCCCTTTCCCCTCCCCCCCCCTTGACCGGACTCGGCCCCCCCCGGCCGCCCTCAGAGCATCATGTGGCCCAACGCGCTGTCCTGGTTCCTGATGTGGCTGTCGGCGGTGGTCATTGCGGTGGCGCTGCGGCTGAAGGAGGCGGTGCGGGACGCGCTGCTGGCTCGCGGGGCGGTGTGGACGGCGCACGAGGCGATGGCGAGGAGGCTGCATGCGGAGCGTGATGAGGCGCAACGCCGAGTGGCTGAGCTGTCGGAGGAAGAGGTGAGGAGCCCCGCCGGGATGCGCGTGTCCGTCTGTCTGCCTCTGTGTCTGTATGTATGTATGTTGTTACAGGGTGGTTAACTTCGCCAGCGGCCCCCTTTCCCGGGGCAGTCCCTGCTCTCCCCTGCTAGAGGGGCACCCTAATCCGTCACCCCATCCGACTTCAGAATGTATTCGTTGGGTTTGGCAACTCACCACCAGCATCCAACCAAATCTAGCGAATCAACGGCGCATCAACTCAGTTCCTGGTCAGCTCGCAAGTTGATATTATCACGTCCTACACCGTCCATATGATGGGGGGCCACCTCCCATTACATCACTCCTCAAACACCCGAGGAGCCGGCAGGCGGATTTGAACCCGGGTCGACTGGGTCGACTGGGAGCAGAAGTCAGGCCTTAGCCTCTGCCTTAACCTCTGCCAGCCGCCATGCCGTCTGTATGTCTGTCTCTGCCTGTGTGTGTGTGTGTGTGTGTGTGTGCGTGCGTGAGTGCGTGAGTGCGTGAGTGCGTGTGTGTCCGTGCGTAGGAGGGGCAGGGGAGAAAGGCGCGCTGTAGGGGAGCTCCCAAGGAGTATTGAAGTCCTAGCTCCGCATCCCCTGGTTGCGGGGGCCTCAGGACACACGCCTGAAGGGGGCCGCCCGACACCCCCCTATCTCTGGTATTTGCTGCATTCGCCAGCGGCCCTCCCCCACTACACACAACTTGAATACCCTCACCACCACCACCACCCTCACCACCACAACCCGCACCCTTATCCACCCTCACCACCACCACCACCCTCACCACCACAACCCGCACCCTTATCCACCCTCACCACCAACCACCCTCACCACCACCAACCCGCACCACCACCACCACCACCACCACCCGCACCCTTATCCACCGTCACCATGATCAGATGTCGAGGCTGGTGGAGTCCTTGATGGCGGGGAAGTCAAAGCCCGGCCGCCTCAAACGTGTGGGGGATAACCTCTACAAGCGGATAGCCTCCCTGGAGCTGGCACTGGCGGAGCAGGCGGCAGCGGCAGCGGCAGCGGCAGGAGGGCAGTCGCGACCGCTAAGCAGGAGCGCCAGCAACGCCAGCGCCACCAGCAGACGTGTAGATGCCGGTGGCAGCGGCGGCAGAGCAGCAGCTAGGGGGGCCTCGCGAGCGACGTCTTTGGCCGCCGCCGCCGCTGACGCCGCCGACGGGAAGCAAGACGTGGTTTCGGAACTGGGCGGCGCTGCACAGCTGTCGGCGGCTGGAGTCTCAGCTACGGCAGCGACGGTGGCAGGAGTGGCTGCTTCTGGTACGGCTGGTACGGCTGCTGGTGTGGGTGGTGTTGACGGCGGTAGCTCTCGCGCGGCTGGCCGGAGCGGTGGCGGTCGCGGTGGTCGCGCCGGCGCTATGTCGTTTCGGCACAACCGGGTGGCACCGGCACCGCCTCCTGCTGCTGCTGCTGCTGCTGGTGGTGGTACGGAGGGGTCTCCCAGCAGCGGACAAGCAACAGCTGCGGCAGCTGAGGCCGCCGCCGCAGCGGGAGGGTCGGCGGCGGCTGGGGTTTCTGTATCCGGGCTCCCAGTGCGCCCCGGGTCTGTTGCGAGTGCGGCGGCGGCCACCCGGCTGCGGTCGGGGGGTAGCAGGAGCTGCTTTATGTCGGGGGCGGCTGAGGGGGAGATTGCGGCGGCTGGGGGGCTGGATGGGCGCGATGTGGAGAGGTGGGTTGGTGGGTTGGTGGGGTGGGGGTGGGTGCGGGGTAAGGGGTGGGGTGGTGGTGGGGTGTGTGTGGGGATGGGGGCGTGTGGGGGGATGGGGAGGTTGGGGGATTTTGCGGGGCGGGGGTCGCTGGTTGAGCTGTCCGTGTCGTGACTTTCTGCCGCATATGAACATGTTGGGGTTTTTACTGTTCACCTAGAAAGTTTTCATTTTTGTCTTGTTCGTCTTTTGTGTCTGCGTACTCGTACTGGCCCCCTCCCTTTGCCGCCCCGTTTTGGGCCCCACCACCACAACTACCACAACCGCAGCTGTAGGCCGTTAGTACGACAACCGAAATCCTGCGATCACATAAGATATTCCTCCCCTCTGGGCGGATCCCCGTCCCGGAGCACATCCTCTTAGCACCATAGCACCCCCCCCCCTATCGAAAGGCCAAAAATCATTCCAAAAACGCCGATCGGCATTTCTCATACCGGAATGATTTCCTCACCGATCTTGCCCCCAAACCCCACTTCCTCTCAACCCCTTCCTTCTCCCCCAGCGGCCCCGCGGCGGCCCCGCGTCAGGCCCTCAGCCCCAGGACACCCCCCCCCGAGGGCGCTTCGCAGCACCATGTGCAACCGCCCTTGGAGCAGGGGGCCCCCAGACCAACATGCCCCAGCAGCAGCAGCAGCAGCGGCACTGAGAGTTCCAACCCCCGGGCCACCACCACCACCACCACCACCACCACCACCACCACCACCCCTCAGGCCCAAGTCGACAGCGTCTTGGCAGCCAAACGCTCCTGCCAAGGGGGCGGGCGCGGCGGCGGGGACAGCGCCGACAACGGCAATGGTGGAACGGCCGCTGGCGCCGCTGCTGTAGCAGCAGCAGCAGCAGCAGCAGCAGCAGCAACAACAACAGCAGGACATGAGCGAAGCCGGGCTGCATTGCCGCTGCCGCAGCGGCCCTCCTCGCCGGCTGCGGCCGTGGCGGCGGCAGCGGCGGCGGCGGCGGCTAGCACCTCGCTTGGGTCAGTAGCTACACCCGCACCACGTGGCGCTGCCGCTGATGGAATCGGCAGTATCGCCGTACCGGCCGTACCGCAAGCGGCAGGAGCATCGACGGCCATAGCTGTGGCTGCTGCGGCACCGCCCGGGTCTAGGGCCCGGAGGTGTGCCGCTCAGGCGGGGGAGGGTGCGGAGGCCGCTGCTCTGCCAGCGTCAGGCGCGGGAGGAGTCGCTACTGCTGGGTTGGAAAACGAGGCGGTGGTTCAAGCCCCGGCGGCAGCCCCCGCCAGGCCGCCAGACGCCAGCAGCGGCAGCAGCAGCGGCGGCGGCGGCGAACGGCCATCCCAGGTGTCGACGCCATCTACCAGTCGGTCACCTGCCGTACTGCCCACGGCTGAGGCCGATCAGGACGGCCCAGAGGATGGTGGTAGCGGCGGCGGCGGTGGTGGCGGCACTCCCGAGCCCGAAGTTTACACGGAGCGACAGGACGTGGCCACGGAATGCCCCGCCACCTCGGATCAGCCACACGGTCAGGAGGGAGGACAGCTGCAGCGACAGCCCGGGATCCGCCGCCGCCGCCACCGCCACCACCACTGCCGCTGCCGCTGCTGCGTCCAGCGCTCCCGAGGTCGCGGAGCCGGATGAGCCTGAGAACCCGTGCGTCATCTGTTACGACGGCGAGGCGACTTGCGTGTTTTTGGAGTGCGGCCACGGCGGCTTCTGTCGGCGCTGCGCCTACCTCATGTTCGTCCGTCCGCCCAGCGAGTGCCCTTCATGCCGAGCGACCATAGAGCAGGTGGTGGAGGTGGAGCCGGGGGCCGCGGTGGGGCAGGTGGTGCAGGTGAAGTAGAGGGGGGGGCTGTGGGGCCAGCAGCGTGAGAGGCGGATGGCTAACGGGCTGGCTGGCTGGCTGGCTGGGTGCGCTGAAGATTTCCGTTCATTCGTGCTCCAGAAGCGGCCCAGTGCTTCGGGCGATTGTGGCAAGTGTGTGTGTGGGGGGGGGAGAATTGGCCCTGGAGTTGATGACTGCCTCGTCGTTCAAGCCGTCAGCAAGGTGTGCGTGGATGTGCTTTGGTGCCCGATCGAAGCTATTAAGGCGAGCTGGGCTGGGCTGGGCTGGGGCCGCCGCGTGGCGGGAGCAATAGCAGCAGCAGCAGCAGGAGGAGGAGGAGGAGGAGTTGTTTGGCAGGATGTACAGAGGCGGATCCTGGGAGGCAGGTGCCGTACGTATGTAGGTACATAGACACGTATGCATGGGTTGCAGTGAGGTGGCATACGGTGTGTGTTCGTGTGTGGTTGTTATGAGTCTTTGGGGCGTCCGCAAGCATGCAGTACCCGTACGGCGTGCAGTACGACGTACGGCGTGCTGTACTGAGTTGTTTCCAGCACACGCCGTTCTGTTGACAGAATGGGAGGTTGCCTTATGCCGCCTGGTGTGGTATGTGTGGTGTGTGTGTTTTGGGGGGGGGGGAAATCATATGCAGGAGGAACTCAGAAGTGAACTAAGCCGGAAAAAGGCGTCCAAATTCCGAAACTGCCCCCCGGGAGGGAGGCATGGAGGGAGGGAGGAAGGGAGGGAGGGAGCCTGACCTGAGTCGTGCGCGATGATGTCATACAACCCGTGGTTCCGGAAGTAAAGCCACCCGGTTGCGTTACCGTACCGACATTTTTTGTGGTGTAGTCGTCTTCTGGTCGTGGTGTGGGGGGGAAGAAGGGTGCGTGTTCTGGTGCCGACGGCCACCCCAAACTTTCACATCGAGGCAAACACCCCACGGGTGTCATACACCCGTGCGCCGTACAGTACACGGGGCGAATGTGCACATTTTGAGAATGAATACGACACGCGCCACTCCCTCCCGCTGGTGGCGATTGGGTTCGACTCGACGGTTTGGTTGGGGGCCCCCCTAGGGGCACATGTCTATGTCTATGTCGGGGTTGTTCGTTGTGGACCTAGCGCGCGTGTGTAGGCCTGCCCACTGCACGAAGAGCGCACATTTACAGATTCCATTTGCAGGTGTGAGCAGTCGCCATTTGCGCAGGATGAGGATATTCTCACGATATTCCACGTTACACAGACGTACATAACACACGACACGCGGAGTGAGATGAACTGGCACTAAATGGCCTGGGCGGGGAGAGGCGTGCGCGGCTCGATTGTGCCTCTGCCGCCCTGGTTTTCCGGGCGCCCACGCCACCCCGATTGATGCAGGGGGGGGGATGCCCCACCTGTTGGAGTGAGTCACCTGCTCCCACTTAAACGTGCGTATGCCCACCATGCATACACCGCAAACCATCCCGCTCTCGCCGTTTCTTTGGGCGGGTGAGGTTAACGGGCCAAGGCCCGCAATGCCCTTGGGTCTCTGTGTCTCTGCCAAACCTAATTACACAGTTGGGCAGAAGTGTTTTTGCGCGTGGGACCCGTATTATACTGCCTCCCGACAGTAGCAGCAGCAGCAGCAACCGCTATAGAGGACGGTATGGCGATTCATCTTTTGTGACCAATACCGTACAATGTCGCTGTATAATTACCATTAGGGCTTTATGGCTTCGGTTGACGGTTCGGTACTGGAATGTTATGTGTGTATTCGTCGTCTTGTCCTGTTGTTTCGGGGCCCCGGCTGCGACTATGCCGTACACGCTGGCCTTGGTACACCATGTACTGCCCCGCACAGGTTTCATTTCAGATCTACCCGGGGGGACTTAGGTCTACGGGGATGCAGGAGGGGGAGGAGCAGGAGGGAGAGGGAATAAGGGGTCTTTGATGCCAGATATTTGAATGGGGATGGTCGGGCGGGGGGTGTGTGGTAAATAAAAAGGCATCATCTAATTTCCATCCAAACGGCTGATTCGGCAACTATCATGATTCCTTTTTTATCTCGTCGCGAAGAGGCGTCGTAGAGGCATAGTTCGGCAGCACGCCCTGCTTAACTCCGAAACTAGGGTGGGGTCGTCGCACACAGGCGGCTTCGTGTCTTCGAGGGGAAAATCACTTCGGGCTGTTACGGGCGTGCGATGGACTTGGCATTCATACATGGCCTGAATGCATGCATACATATTCATGCGCATATGACGGAGTCTTCGGTGTCGCGTTGGGGTGGGCTGCTGGTCCACGGCACCTTCTCCTCCCTGTACATGTGCCATTGTCTCCTGACGTCGTGTAGATCTTTGTGTACATAGCTGTCGCCGCCCGCCACTCGCCTTAGCTAGGTAGCGGTGCGCCAGCGATATCGGGCCTGTTAGCCTGTTAAGAGGCGGCTGTGTGAAGAGCGCTGCGGGGTGTGGATGCTATTTGACGGATTTGGCTTGAGGCACCCCCGCGACACCCATGTTGATAAAGTATTATTGCAGTATGCAGGATGCAAGACGTGTGGCGGGCGAGTGTGGGTAGGTGGGTGGACTTGGCACGAATTGGATTACACAGGTGGTTGAGTGGATTAGCGGGCTAGTGGGACTGGCCGTGCAAAAAGTAGCCAGCCGGGCGTTTGGACTACTCCCGATTGGCCGGGTGTGGACTCGATGGCGTGTGGCGTGAGGCACACACGACCATAAGTGAATTGCCTAACTTGCAGATACGCGAAACGGTTGTGTGTATGTGTGTGGTTGACTGACTCTGCGTGCGCGTTGGTTGTAGGTTTGCTTGACGTCTACAGTATCCTGGTTGCAGTGCGATGTTAATGAAGAAGAAGTAACCAAGCGGAGAAAATCTAAATTGTGAAATTAGTCAATCCATCAAAGCAGGATCAAATCATCTGATCATTTTTGATATTAATATTGCCTAGTTGGATCGTGTGTGCAAGGCATGGTGTGGTGTGTAATTCTTTTGTTCTCCTCGGTGAGGGCGTCCGTGGCCATGCGGTGTTGCGGCTGGCGCGTGTCAACAGCCCCTAATGTAAAGTTTAAAGCGACGCGTGTTCCCGTTCCCCCCACCAGTAGCCCAGTAGCCAACCCAGGAGCACACCCCGTACGGTGCGCCAACTTAACGCACAGAAATCGCATTTACCCGCGGGTCATGGTCACCAAGGGTCAAAAAAGGAAGTAGTAAAATGGCGCGCTTCACCGGAGGCTCTCTCACTGCCCTTCTCCCCCTCTCAGACCCCTCCGCCGCTGCTTTATACCCGCGGCCCCTTTGTGCATCCCCCCTGCCATTATCAGGGGTGTACGGCCATCCCAGTCATCCCGGCCATAGACTGGTCACGAGGCCACATGCGCACATACAGACATACATAAAGACACATACATCGGTACGTAGCATAAACAATATGGACTTCCGTTTCGCGACTCGGACCATTGAATCACATCACGCACGTGGCGTGGCGCCATACGTCGCAGCCAGGATGGCTTGCGGCGACGACAGCTCCCTCCTGAAACTGACTAACTTAAACGCACGGTAATCCCTCGCATAATGATGGGATCACGAACGGGAAGTGGGGGCTCAACCCCTTCCTCCTACCCGCTCTCCCCCTCCCGCTCTCTATCCCCTCAAAGATGCAGTCCGGTCGCTGCGGCCATTCTCCTCTGGTACTGCTCTGACGTGTCCATTCTCCATGTGCCGGACCCCAGGCACTCCAGCACGTGGGTGTGGTGCTGCAGCAGCTGCATGCGGTGACCCACAGACACGTAGCAGCCGATGCGCTTGCTGCCCGATTGAGGACAGACAGACAGACAGGTAGACAGACAGATAGATAGACAGGTAGATAGACAGAGAGGGGCGAGGGGGGGGGGAAATCTTATCAAGACAGTTATGCAAGGAGCGGCAAAGGTCAACTGCCGGCACGAATACAGTCCCCGCTAGGGGAAGTGAGGGAGGGAAGGGAGGCCCTGGCGGAGATATTCGACCATTCGGTCAAGGTACCCTTAAGCTGTGCATTTGACTGATTTGGTTGCAGCATTGCAGCGACAGTTCGTCCAGGGTGATCGGTGGCGCATCGGAACGCGGGCGGGGCGAGTGTAGTGTGGGAGGGGTATGGGGGTACGACATGGGGGGGCAACAGGGGAAGAGAGGAAGGAAAGGGGCAGGGAAGGGTATGCACACTCCGGTGGGTGGGTAAGTATGCATGTAAGTGAGCATACACATATGTGCGCAAGCGGGCGCAGGCACTGAAACGTAAAGACGGAAAAGAAAGCCTGAGAGCCGTTGAAAGGAGCAACCTCCCCGCGCCTCCCAATCACTTAATTTTCCCCCCTTCCCTCCGCCTGGGGCACACGGACTGCACACAGCTGCAGATTGCGTACAGAATGCAATGCTTTACGACGTACTTACCGTATCAGGCCGTACAGTCGTCCCTCCGTCGGGCCGTCCAGCGCTGACGTGGCCTCGTCCTGGCGTCGTGGTGGCGGTGGCGGTTGAAGGCCAGGATGCGGTCAGTGAGATGGTCAGTGGGCAGATGTGCGGGAGACAGGAGAGACCGAGAAGGGGGGGGGGCACAAGGGGCACAAGGCACAAGGCGAAAGAATCGACTGGTGTCGTCCAAAGTACCGAAACTGATGGAGGGTTGAGGGGGGTTGAGGGGTTTCAGGAGTGCTGCTGGTTGGAGGACGAAAAACGCCACAAGGGGGCATCACAGCTACACACACACACACACACACCGTCAAACACACGCCCACCCACACCGCAGGACTTCTCACACACGTTTCGGACTCACCAGGAACGCCAGGCAGGGTTTCGCCGCCAGCAACCTCAGCACCGCCACTCGTTGCTGCTCACCCACGGAGAGCACGGAGGACCAGTCCAACTCAACATCCAGACCACCGACCTGCCCCGGAGGTAAGGGGAGCGATGTGGGGTTGAGCGTTGGGGGAGGGAGGACATGTAAATGTATGATGTACGTTCCGACATCATAGATATGCTAGATAGGCGCGGCGTAGTGCCCCCGGAAGGTTCCAAGATCGATCCCGGCAAAGAGCGGGTCAAGTATTCCCTTAATCGTATAATTGTGAATGCAGCCCCCCATGCCGATGGAAACGGTGATGGGCCCCCCCCCACTATATCGAGTGAGGGAGACCTGCGAGCCGACCCAGGGGGAGGGGAGCTGTCCACGTCCCGGTGATCCCAGGGGGGGGACGTGGGGGGGGGCAGAATTCTCTGGATGCCGGTGTTGGTGCCGGTGTTGGTGTTGGTGCCGGTGTTGGTGTTGGTGTTGTTGGTGTTGTTGGTGTTGTTGGTGTTGGTGTTGTTGGTGTTGTTGGTGTTGTTGGTGTTGTTGGTGTTGTTGGTGTTGTTGGTGTTGGTGGTGTTGGTGGTGTTGGTGTTGGTGTTGGTGGTGTTGGTGTTGATGGTGTTGGTTGTGTTGGTTGTGTTGGTTGTGTTGGTGGTGGTGTGGTGTTGGTGGTGATGGTGATGGTGATGGTGATGGTGGTGTTGGTGTTGGTGTTGGTGTTGGTGGTGTTGGTGTTGGTGTTGGTGTTGGTGTTGGTGGTGTTGGTGGTGTTGGTGGTGTTGGTGGTGTTGGTGGTGTTGGTGGTGTTGGTGGTGTTGGTGGTGTTGGTGGTCTGGTGGTGTGGTGGTGTGGTGGTGTGGTGGTGTGGTGGTGTGGTGGTGGGTGC
>NW_003307593.1:152882-177415 GCF_000143455.1 Volvox carteri f. nagariensis
TCCCCTCTGCACCAAGTCCGGTAAACACACGTCATCGAGTAACGCCAACAGCTCCTCATCTGAAAGGGCCTGTACACCCTCTCCTCCTCCTCTCGCCCCCGACCCCGACTCCAGGAGGGGAGCCCGCTCCAGGTGCCCCTCATCATCCGGCTGCGACATGTCCTCGTGATTGCCTTGGCGGACACCGCCGCCGCTTGAGCTGGTCGTGGCTGTGGTAGGCTGTGTGGTGGTGGAGGCGGCAGTGACCCACGGGTCACCGTTGCCTGGCGGTGTGACACCCCAATGAGTGCAGGGATCAGTTGGAGGGAAGAAGAGGAGGGGGCGGAGGGGTTTGGGCAGCGAGGTGTTGGGGTCGTTAGGTGGAGGAGTCTTAACTTGGCTTTAGACGGTGCCAGGGTGTGTGGGTTAGCCTCACCTTGCATAAGAATGACATCAATACCTGCAGGCGCGGTGATAGCGGTGATGGCAGTGGTGGTGGTGGTGGTGGTGGTGGTGGTTCTGGTCGTAATAATGGTGGCGGTGCTTTGGTGGTAGGGGGGAGAAGAGGGGGGGAACCGCCATCAAGCGACGCGTCTAGCGGTGCGGCTTGGCGTTAAAAGGACCCTGCCCTGTACTGCAAACATCTGTCCTACAAACCGCGACCAGAAAATGCCCTAAACTGCAATAGTGGGGAGGTTAGCCCCGTCGCGGCCAGGAAGGCCCTGTACTCCCTAAGCATCCCGGCATTCCAGCGCACCTGCCGTGACCGCACTCGGGAAGGTCAGCTGCGTGCGCAAGTCGCCCAGGGGCATGAAGGGCTTCTGCGGGAGGAAGAACACCGACCCACGGGTCGCTCCGGCGCATGACGAATCCCCTCCTCCTCCTCTTCCTCCCCCCGGCAGCACCACCACCCCCGACCCCGTAGTCCACAATCCGGCAATGGCCCTCAGAAGGGACGACTTGCCGCAACCGCTGGCACCCACCACCAGAAGGGACTGCCCTGGGTGTGTGCATGTATGTATGTATGTGTGTGTTTTGGGGGCGGGAATGGGACAAGGTGGGGAAGTAGGTTTGGGGGTAAGGAGGGCAGGGGGTTAAGGGAGTATGCGAGAGGAAACCGCAGACTCCAGATTTTCTACGTTGACCGGCAACTCGGTAAGGGGTAAGGGGAGGGCTACACGGGGATGGTATGTCGCTATTTCAGAAACCCGTGCCGTGAATCCAAAACCCAACCCCAAGATCCAACACCCGGAGTCCCCGAGGCCTCTTTTAAGAGCTTTCGAATGGTGCCTTTCCCAGCAACATCCCTTTTCCCCGTACTGGTTGGAAAGCATGGTTTTCCAGTGTTCGTGTTTTATAAAACGTAAAACCTTAAAACGTTAAAAACGTCAAAACATTAAAACCCGAGGTTGTTATTCTGCCCGTTGGCTCACCGGGTTCCAAAGTGAAGGTCAAGTCAGATGCCAGCAGTTTGGCCGCCGCAACCCCCCCAGCCCCCCCCGCGCCGCGGGGGGTCACCACGGTTACGTTTTGCAGTACAAGCCCGCGAAGATCCCGATCCGTACGGCGGCGGATGACGTCACCGCCGCCAGGGGAGGAAAGCAGCAGCGACGCCACCGCTGCGGCAGCAGCGGCAGCGGCGGAGCCGCGGCTGTTGAGGGAGGAAAGAGTTACCCAGGGTTTCAAGTTGACTTTT
The DNA here is from genome assembly GCF_000143455.1 of Volvox carteri f. nagariensis. Lineage (NCBI taxonomy): Eukaryota > Viridiplantae > Chlorophyta > Chlorophyceae > Chlamydomonadales > Volvocaceae > Volvox > Volvox carteri. Next base: position 154,558 of record NW_003307593.1, read on the forward strand.
CGAACTTTGAAGGGGGTTTTAGACTTTGCGGGCACTAGAGGTGCGGGCATATTGCAACCGGGTTGGAAGCCCTTCGTCGTTCCCAGCTGTTTCGCAGTTTCCCGCACCGGCTTCCTCTCCCAGCTCCCCCCCTCTTGTTCCTCAGTTACCCCCCCCCTACCACTTAGTCCTCAGTACCCCCCTACTACCACCCCCACAGCCCCACCCACATTCCCTAAACATCCACGACCGCAATGGAAAACAAACGTGTAAAACAGTCGCGAACAACTACCTGCATTCCCCCACCACAAAACCCTACCTCCCCTCCACACGCACCTGCCCTTCCTTCCCGCATCATCCCCCTCCTCAAGCACGCGGCCAGCGTCCGACGCAGCTGATCCCGGGCCACCCATGGCCGCAATCAGCGAGTCCAGACGCTCCGTCTCCGCCTAGAGTAACACATCGGGGGGGAGCGGTCCTCCCAGCTACTTCAGAAACGCATCCCGTACTAAATCAACAGTCGGTCCGTACAGTACGGCACAGTACGGCACTGCGTGTGGGTGCTGTAGTGCGCGCAGCAGGCACTAGAAGAGGCACAAAAACAATTTTATTAAAATACGAGGTGATGTGATGTGAGGCGAGGCGAGGCAAAGCCCCCCCCCGGGTGAGGAGTGAACAGATAAACCCGGCAGGGTGCTTCAAATGCTGACTGGGTCATTAATTTAAATTCCTTATGCTTGTGATATGCGACATATGGGGCCTCTTTCCCCTCTTTCCTCCACACTTTCCGAACCCACTGTAGCCTTGTAGAACTTTTGGCGTGTTGGCAGCCACCAAGGAAAATGTACGGACACCGAACACGTAGCCCTGATGTCGTACATACGCCATGACAGTAAACTTCACAATAGTTGAAGTGATACCTCCTAACCCAGTTCGGCACCGGGGAGGCTTTTCTTCATCGCTTCCCTTCCTCCGCCCCCTCCAATCTCGTTGGGTTTACCTCGGGGCGCCCTCCAACCTCAAACCCCAACCCCAACTACTACCGCCGCCGCCCCATCAGCAGCTCTCCCCACCCCATCCTCTCTTACCGCTAGTCCCGATATCTGGGCCAGGTTGTTGATGATGATGGACAGCGCCGCATCAATTCTGGAGAACGCGAACGAGGCCTGGCTGATGACCCCGAACTCGATCTCCCCCGCGAAGTACCTGCGCACAAGAGCATTTGACGTTACGTATCGTTGCGAGTTACGGCTGCGCCGGGCGAGGGGCTTTTACGCTTTTGTGCGGCGGATACGGGAACACACACAAGCCCCCCCCCCCCACACACACGCGCACCTGGGCGCCGTAAGCAGCGACGGTACTAGGATGGTGGCGTAGCTGTACACGCTCGTCCATAGGTCGTACAACGCCGACCAGCGAACGCGGTCAGCGATAACCGCTAGTACGGCATCCAGGCGGGACAAAACCCGCACCCGCTCTCCGCCCTCGCCTTTTCCGCCCCGGCGGGAAGCGAGGAGAGCGGGCGGGAAGGGGCGAGGAGGAGGAGGAGGAGGACGCATGTGCGAAAATAAGTACATGCCCGGGGTGGGGTGGGGTGGGGTGGGGTGGAGGGCGAGTAGTAGGGCAGGACGAGCCTAAGTTAGTTGGTTTTCCCACCCTTCGCAGAACCCATCCATCCACCCCACAACCACCCACCTCTGTAGAAGGCGATGCTCTCCGCGTTTTCCCGCACTCGCACCAGACTGAACCGCAGATCGGCCTCTCTTGCCAACTGCCTGGGAGGGGGGGAGGCAGGGGAGCCAGGAGCGGGGCGGGGCGGGCGGGCGGGGGGGATCCTTATGCAATCTGCCTAGGTAGGTAGGGAGGTAGGGAGGGTGAGGGATGGGGGGTGGGTGAGGGAGGTAGGGAGGGTGCGGGAGGGTGCGGGAGGGTGCGGGAGGGTGCGGGAGGGTGAGGGAGGGTGAGGGGAGGAGGGACAGGGACCTGAAAGAAGCGACGGAGGGCGGGCGGTGGAAAGAGGGGCCAAGGACAGGAAGGGACACGGACTTGTGGTGGGGACGCAGCGCGGCGATTCATCCTTCCCGTCGCTGCCGTTGTCCTATTCCTCCTCCACCCCCTCCCCTTCCCAACGATCCAGCCCGTGATCCAGAGTCGAATCAGACACCCACGTCCCCCGCCCCCACCCCCAACCCATGTCATCCCCGCCCCCAAACCCCCAAAATACACTTTTCGCCTCCCCTCAACTTCTCCATACAACTTCACCCCCTTTCCCCACCTACCTGTAAAACAGGGTTGTGAGCACCCGCCCAAACATGGCTGTGGTGACGAAGGTGCCCACCGTGGCGTACATGAACATGAACAGCACCAGGCTGCCGGAAACACCCCACAGCACGCCTGAAACAGAAAGGGGTGCGAGGGGCGCCGGGGGGCCCCAGCCAGGGGGGAGAGCGGGGACAGAAACTGGGAAAGGGGAGGTCGGGAAAAGGAGGGCAATAAGAACGTGTACATGTGACCCCTTAACGTTTGAGGATTTTAGGGTTTCAAAACCTTCTTGTTTTTAGAACCGAGGAGCCGAGCGCAGCCATGGAGAGCAGCGAACTGTTGGTTTTTGGGGTCGGCCATCCGCATGCATTCTCCCTTCCCCTCCCCTCCACTCCCCTCCACTCCCTAGCCCCATATCTCCCCCTCCCTCAGCTTCACTCGTTCGTGGTTCGTCTTTCCCCCTCCCTCCCTCCATCCTTCCTCCTTCCTCCGTCCGTCCTCCCGTCCCTCCCTCCTAAACCCAGGCTACCCGCCCTAACCCCTCATTTACCACTACTGCCACTACCCCCTCCATTACCACTACTGCCACTACCCCCTCCATTACCACTACTGCCACTACCCCCTCCATTACCACTACTGCCACTACCCCCTCCATTACCACTACTGCCACTACCCCCTCCATTACCACTACTGCCACTACCCCCTCCATTACCACTACTGCCACTACCCCCTCCATTACCACTACTGCCACTACCCCCTCCATTACCACTACTGCCACCTCTCTCACCCGCAAACGCCACGCAGCTGAATATCTTCCGACACAAAGTCAGTGACAGCGACACACTGCTCCGAACAAACGACCCCACATCGTCACAGATGCGCTGGTCGGGGTTGTCGATACCGCCGCCCCCCAAGGCGCCGGAGGCTGGGGAGGCCGCCACCACCGCCGCCGTGGCCGCGCCGCCGCCGGTGGCGGCTGTGCCGGGGCAGGAGCTAGCTGGCGCTGCCGCCATGCAGTCACCCCTTTGCTGGATGTGGTAGAAGGCCCTGCGGAGAGAGGCGAGCATCGGGGGCCCAGATGGAGACACATGCAGGGCGCCTTTGTTTTTGTGTCACCCTCAATCTCTTTGCCCCTCTCTCCCTGTGTAAATATGTTCTGTGTGCGTTCGGAAGCGTGTTTGTTTGTTTGGGCTAAAACCCACCGCTCCGTAGACACACACACACACATGTATGTACATACACACGGTGTCATGCACACGCACCCTTTTCCACTCTCGCAACTTTTCCACGCACACAGTTTTCGCACCCATGCACCCAAATATGTACATACACACGCCTCTTCGCACGCGCACCTGTTTGCAAAGTAGGCGCGGGTGAGGCGGCGAGTGAGGTAAGCCCGCCAGGCTAGGACCAGCCGGTCCTAGCGACACATGTACGGGAGTGGATGCACGGGAGCGGGTGTACGGGAGTGGATGCACGGGAGCGGGCGTACGGGAGTGGATGCACGGGAGCGGGCGTACGGGAGTGGATGCACGGGAGCGGGCGTACGGGAGTGGATGCACGGGAGCGGGCGTACGGGAGTGGATGCACGGGAGCGGGCGTACGGGAGTGGATGCATGAGAGCGGGCGTACGGGAGTGGATGCACGGGAGCGGGTGTACGGGAGTTGATGCACGGGAGTGGATGCACGGGAGCGGATGTAACCCCAGGTGTAAGGACAAGTGGAAGTGCGTACTACCACCTCTGCGTAATCAGACTAGTCAGTAAAGCGGCACTGGCAGCTGAGTGCGTCAAAAGCAGTACCTGATCATACAAATAAAATGTATAAGCGTGGCAATCAATCTCCTGACTGCCTACTCACCCACCTACCCTGCTAGTGCGATAATCAAGTAGCTAGTAGTAGCTAAGCCTTGCCCGCCAGCCAGCAACGGAAGCCGGCGATAGGGTCGTTGTGCGACCCCGTCCGTCCATGTCCCCATCCCCCAAGCCCTTGGTGGGCCCCCCTCGCCCTCGCCGCCGCCGCGCACCTCCACCCATCCGTTGAAGGAGAACAGCGGGGCCGCTACGATGATGATCACCACGAACTTGCGAACCGCCGCATAGAAACCAGCTGGAGGGAGGGCAAACGCGGCAGCAGCGGCAGGGGGGTTTGCGCAGGGGGTGGAAGGGGTTTCATATTCGGACGGTGGGCGGCTCATATGCGAGGACACAAGGAATGAACTGTCGGATGGCGTCCAGAGATGGGCAGAGACGGCGGTAAAGGAAGTAGTGGAAATGACGAGCGGAGGGAAAAGAGCGGGGTAAGGAGGAGGAGGCGGAGGAAGTGGTGGAGGAGGGAGAGCATGCGTCCGTGGTGGGTTGGGGCCTACATGGACCGCCGCGGCTTTGCAAGGTTCATTGATGATGCTGGGCTCCTCCCCCCATGTCACTGATTCCCGCCACTCACCCACATCCTTTCCCGACAGCGCTGTGCTGAAATCACGTTGGGCGTAGGATATCTGCATCAGCGATATCACACCGAGGGTGAATAGGGGCGTGTGGAGTCAGTTATGGAGTTAGGAAGCAACTCGGGGGCCGGGGGCCGGCATGTGCCTCCTGCTCCCAGCCCTCAGGGCTTCCCTCTCGATCCATCCCCCACATCCGCATGTTTATTCCCCCCCCCTTGCTTACATGCACGGAGAAGAGGGTGGTTGCCAGCGCCAGAGCAATAACAGCAGCCGCATAGCCCTGGGCGACCCACTTCTCCTCACCTTGACCAGCGGGAAAACAGACAGGGCTTTGGGGGATTTAAACTTGAAACTATTTTGAATTTTTGATTTGGGGGCTGGGTTGTATCTGGGTTGCGTTGGGACACATCGAGGAGAGCCGGGTAAGGTGGGGGGCCGTGGGCTGGGGCTTGCAGAGCGAGGGACTTAAAAAGGCTGTAAACGCGACAGGTCTGTGCGGTGTGGTGTAGTTTGGGCTGAGGACACAAAAGGGGAAGCAATCCGTTGTGCGTGAGTTGGGATGCAGCGTAAACCCATGATGGAATTGCTGTTCGGGTTCGTTCCGTTGCGGTGAAAAGGTCATGGACTCCGACAGCAGCATCTACCTATAACAAAACATAAGGTGCAATATGATTTGTTTGGGATTGTCGCGTGTTTATGCACCCACCTGTAAACCATATCTTCGTGAGACGCCACCATTTGGGCAGCACCGAGCTAAGGGGAGCCGTTGCGGTGCGGTGTGAAGCCGCTGTGCTAGTGCCCATCCTTTTAACGACACCACTTCCTCCACTGCCGGATGCCACTGCTTCGACCTGCAGAGCTGTGTGCTGTGCGGTTGAAGGTATGGAATCGCAACCGGAGTCAACTGCCATTCAAACGATGACGGAGATATCAGCGTTTTATTCCGAAATGACGCTACCTAGGGATGCATGTATTCAGGAGACAAAACTATATAGCCACAGTCTCCGGATCACGAATTTTTCACAGCGAACCCACATGCATATGTCCATCCTAGGGATGGAAATTTACTCGCTGAATTCCATCACAAACATGAGGGTTACAGGTCGGAACCGCGACTGCAATTAACGTTTTCGGCACAAGCTTCAACGAGCTTGTACGGCCTAAACGAGCCAAAAAGCTCATGAGCCGTTGAGCTAGAAACAAGAATGAAGTCACTGTCGGCTAGATGTGGATGGCTTTTAACTGAACGCTCGTCCGGGTTGCACGACATTGTTTTTCACACTTTTCCTCTGCTTTGGGGTGTCAACATCCTTGACATCTTAAGCTTGTGACGCTCTTGTTCGTCGTAACTGGTCATAGTAGCTGTTCGTGACCCGGGTACTACTTGCTTCGTATAGCTTCAGATTTGTATGCCTTGGCGCAATTGCAGGACTCTTACCCACAAGTGACTTGATTATTTGAGGCTGCATACAACCTGCTTAGCAGTACTTAGGGTTGCTTCCTACACAATTTCGTATGACTTAAGTAGGAGCAAGTACAGCAGCACACCGTTACAAGCAGCACAGCGTAATTTTAAATTCTGCAAATGAAGGAATTCTGTAAACCTACAGCGACGCGTACGGGTGCCAGTTAGATACCGTCGATAGTTTTGGCGTCTGTGCGACTTCTGCTGAGTCCCAATTTAGTGCACCTGCTGCCATCGGGCTACTCACGCAAAGATGCAGCGGTGCGAAGGTAAGCTTTTTACCCATGTTTGCCCGGGCAAACCTGGGCTCTGCAGGCCACATGCTTCCCGATAGCGCATTCAAATAAGTCATATTCCTTGCACATGCCCGGCTTTCTCATCAGCTATTCACATAGCGTGGTTTTATCAGCTTGCAACAGCCGAAGGCGCAGCGGCGTGCACCTTCCTACCAGCTGCTCCAGAAGCTAACGCACCCTTTTCGCGCCATGTTTCTGGCGTGCACGTGTGGACATACCCTACAGCCCTGGCCTTGTTCGCGGCGCTGGAGCTGGGGCTGCTGGTCGCCGTACAATCATGTGGGCACCATTTCGTACACCAAGATATCAAAGACCTGGTCGCCAGGCATGTCGCACATCAAGCCCACATGGCATCGGCGTCTTGGGGCCCGCGGACGACAGCCTCCTACACCGCGAAATTCAGCGACAATGCCCACCGGCTTACAAGTGAACTAGGGACTCACAGTCACGATCACGGTCCTGGTGGCGGCCATCGCCACGCCCGCACGCCTGATGACGCCGCAGCGAGCAGCGGCGGACTTGACGAGGAGCCGGCGGCGGCGACGACAGATCAGCTGCCGCAATGGCCAGAGGGATCCCAGAGGGACGGCGCTGTCGGCTCAGAAGGTGTCGCGGCTACACGGGGCCTGGACGGCGAGGGCGCAGCGAGCCGTGGGGACCAGCAGACGAACAAGGAGGAGGAAGAGGAGGCGAAGGAGGACTTGCATGACAGCAATCCTGCCGGTGTGGAGGAGGAGGAGGAGGAGGAGGTCAAGGCGGTGTCAGGCCTACGGGGCCGCAGTCTTCAGCAGGTGGGTGGGATTTAGGAAATTGCGTGGAAACGGCGTTGATATGATACAAAATGCGAAAATGGTCAATACATTATCGACACGAGACCTCAGAACCAACTGGGTTGCAGGGGAGCTCAGTGCTGTTGACACCACCAACTCCATATTGCTCGTATTTTTTGATCACCACTATGATAGAGGCACATTTCAGTCCGTTGGTGATTCATAACTGATCCGCAACCGAATCACAACTGATTTTGCAATTGATTCACAGCTGATTCACTACAGATTCATGCTCCAAAACACCGATGTAGAACTGCCTACAAAAGAATCAACAAGTGATGAACAACGGATACATTACGTTATTATACATTACGTGTATTGATTTGTGATTGCTTGGTGCCCCTGGTAACAGTCCAGGTGCATCCATTCCGCACCGTAAAAGCACCGTACAGTACCGTAACGCATGCACGTCCATTCCGTCGGAGCCGAGCAAGACGCGTGTCCTCGTGCATGGGGTTGTACGACCCGTGTATGTGCGTGTGTTTTTAATTACCCCTCCCCCATGACCGTTACCACACGCGACGCTGCAGACAACAACGACAACAACGACGGCACCGGTACCAGCGCCCATTCGGCTTTCCGTGACATACCAGCAGCTGGGGGCGCTCAACCTCATGCAACAGCAGAGGCTGACCAGGGTAGTGGAGGCAGTCCGCCGCATCCTGCAGAAGTACATCAACGTGAGCGGTGGCGAGAGCGGCGGCGCTTGGGCGGGCGGGGAGGAGTACATTTACGGGGGGCAGGGCGGAGTGGTGAACGCGGAGCGGGGAAGGAAGGGGGGAATGTATGAGGGAAGCATAGAGCTGGTGCGAGTGGGGGGGACGGGCGGGCGGGCGGACGGGCGTTTTTTCCCATATGCGGAGGCTGTTTGGGTGTGCGAGTACGGGGAACTTAGGTCTGATGGAGAAGGAAGAACGGCTTCTAAACACATGCCCTATCGGAGAGTCCGGGAAGTCGTCCAGAGGAGGAGGGGAGGGGGGGAAAGAGCTAGAGGAAGGCATGAGAGAGCACGGGGACGGTGGCGCCGTGATCTGGTTTTTGGTTACCAACCACGACACTCCCGTCGCGCACAGCTCCCACGCCGCCACAATCTTTTAAACATACATACATACAGACTGACAGACATGCCGGTGGTGGATGCGGAACCCGAGCGATCCACTGAGAAGTTGACTAGGGTGATTGGATGAGGGTGCCCCGAAACACCGGGAAAAGCAGAGGGTCTGCCGGGTAGCGGCCGCAGGGTGAAGATATGACCCCCCTGTCCCACATATCACGCATGTAATATCTACAGACACAGACACAAAACACCCATTCCACTTTACTTCACGTCCACCCTCTCCCCGCGCCCTATTTCCCCCTCCCTCCCCTTCATTCCCCCTCCCTCCGTCCCCTTCCCGCCGGGCCCGCAGGTGAAGCAACCCTCCAGGAACGGCATGTTGGTGGACCCCCTATGTGATGTGGAGACCTGGAGCTGCTTCCCCAGCTTCGCGACCTCCTCCACGGATGCGGATCGGATGTGCGGTCTGGCGGTGATCCAGCCGGCGCATATCGTCAACCCCGTCAGCTGCGCTACGGGCGTCACCAGGGGGCAGTTCACGTTGCAGATGCTAGGCAGGACGGCGCCGTTCTCGGCCGCGGGTAATGGCTCATCGGCGTATGGGACCAACTGCAAGAGCTATGCCGGGACCAAGGTGCGGGGTTGTGTGTGGAAGGGAAGAGCGGCTGGGGGGAGATTCCTCTGTGTGCATGTGCATACCTTTACGTTTGTGTGCTTACATGGACTTGCCCGGATGTATAAGAAGTCACATGCAGGACACCTGCCTATGTGTGTATGTATGTATGTATGTAGTAGGTTGTTACAGGGTGGTATAGCTTCATCAGCTGCCCCATTTTCCCGAGGCACCCTGCTCTCCCCTGCGAGAGGGGCACCCTAATCCGTTCACCCCATCCGACTTCAGAATGTATTCCTTGGGTTCAGCAACTCACCACCAGCATCCAACCAAATCTAGCGGATCAACGGCGCCTCAACTTAGGTCCTGGTTAGCTCGCATGTTGATATTATGACGTCCTATACCTTCCACAAGATGGGGTGCCACCTCCCAATTCAACACCCCTCACACACCCGAGAGGTCGGCAGGCGGATTTGAACCCGACCACTCCGGGAGCAGATGTCAGGTCTTAACCCTGCCAGCCGCCTGCCATTTAGTATGTAGTATGTATGTAGTAAGTATGTATGTATGTATGTACGTATGTACGTTCATAAACTGGGAAGGAGAATCGCGAGATAGGACTCCAAGATTAACTCCACCGCGGCAAGTTCCATTTGCGTGGCTCCATTAGCCGGGGATGCAGAAGGGGAAGTGGTCTTGTGCGCTTTCTACGGTATTTGTGGCTGGGGGTTTGGCTGAGAGGGAAAGGATGTGCATGTGTACGATCGATATCCTTCCTCAACCCGCCCTCCCCACACTGCTCCCCGCCCTTTCCTTCCCTCTCCTCATCCATCGCAGGGCGAAGAGACGGACATGTACATGTACATCACAGCTGTACAGAACAACGACTGCGAAGCCGGCGCCGCCGCCTGGGCCAAGCCGTGCCTCATGGACATTGGCATCAACCGGCCCCTGCTGGGGGCGGCAAATGTGTGTCCCGGGGCGCTGGAGCTCCTGGATGAGGAACGGCTGACGGCGGTCCTCACACACGAGATTATTCATGCGCTGGTGTGTTGGATTGGAGGAGCTGGGGGGAGAGAGGGTTGGGGGTTGCGTTTCCTAGTAATTTCTAGTAATCTGACGAGTCGCGAGCAGGGTGTTGGGAGCGGTGGGGGAGTAGGATGTGGAGTGGTGGAAGAGCAGGGGAGGGGTGGGGGGTTCGGTTGAGTGGTTGACGCGTGGGGGTAGTTTTGTGGGTTGAGAGAATGATCTGGGCCAGGTCTTTCCTTCGTGTTTTTTGGGGTATTCCCTTCCTGGGCCTCTTCTACCTCCCCCACAGAGGCTGTTGCCACCGCCACACCACCATCGATTGCCTCTCCCTCTGGCCCTCCCTCCCACTGCATCACCGCCTCCGTCTGCTCGTCTGTCTGTCTGTCTGTCTGCCTCTCTGTCTGACCATCTGCATGGTGTTGGCCGGATGGCTCTTCTCGCGCGGGGTTGTGCAGGGTTTCACGGACTCGATGTACAACGTGACACGGCGTCCCGACGGCACTCAGCGTCCCGGGAGTGAGATGGTGGCGGTGGCCGACGTGGGCGGCAAGGCGGTGAAGCTGCTGACCAGCCCCAACGTGCGGGAAGCTGCTCGCGCGCAGTTTGGCTGCCCGAGTCTGCTTGGCGCCCAGTTGGAGGATGAGGGCAATGCGGGCAGCGCCGGGTCGCACTGGGAGTATACGCATTACCAGGTGGCTGGGAGTGGGAGGGAGGAGGAGGAGGAGGAAGGGGGGAGGGAGAAGGGGAGGAAGAAAGGGGGAGGAGGAAGGGGGGAGGAGGAAGGGGGGGGGAGGAAGGGGGGGGGAGGAGGAGGAGGAGGAGGAAGGGGGGAGGAGGAAGGGGGGAGGAGGAAGGGGGGAGGAGGAAGGGGGGAGGAGGAAGGAGGAAGGGGGGAGGAGGAAGGGGGGAGGAGGAAGGGGGGAGGGAGAAGGGGAGGAGGAAGGGGGGAAGAAGAATGAAACGCATGTTAGGATCAAAAAACACATCCCTCCCCCTCGGACAACTCCTCGTGCCTTTGGGAAGGGTGGGGTAAGGGCAATGTATGCAGTCGCCCCATGTATGATTCTATCAAGTAACAACCTCCAGGCAGCGGTGTATCTGCATCCCAAAAGTCTGGCGGGTGGGGTAGGGAGTGAGTTCTACCGTGAACCACCCACCCTCACCCTTTCAGAGCGCTCACTTCCAGCCTCTTAAGCCTGAGCCTTCTTTACCACCTTAGAGAGGCACATACAACCTACCGATCCCCTCCACCAAAATCTGCTCCTTTTCCACTGCTTTTGCTCTTTTCATCATTACATCCTCATTATTGTCCTCCTTATCCGTATCCATATCCCCATCACCCCGCTTCATTGTCATCCGTAATATTACTGCCCCCATCACCGCCTCCACTCCGGCCCCAGGGCGAGGTGATGGTCGCCTCGACCATCTTTGCCGCAGACGGCTCCCCGGCCAGGGTGTCCAATTTGACGTTGGCGTACCTGGACGACACGGGCTGGTACGTCACCAACCGCTCGGCTGCCGGCCTGCTGTCCTGGGGCCGCGGTGCGGGGTGCGACCTGCCCACCAAGTCGTGCTCGGCGTACATGGCGGCAGCGCCCGGGCAGAAGCTGTTTTGCGATCCGACGGCGGCGTCGAGTGGTGAGCGGGGTGAGGTTGAATGGTGTTATGGTGGTTGAGAAGGGACCGGTGTGTGGACCGGCGTTGGAAAAGGGCGAGGTAGGTTGGTTGTGGATTTGTTACGTTTAGTTTTGTACTTTTACGGATTGAGCTTCCACGTATTGCATGTATGTATGTATGTATGTATGTATGTATGTATGTATGTATGTATGTATGTATGTGTGTGTGTGTTACACCTTCTGGAGTTGCATTTTTATTTCCCGAAAGTACAAACACCTGGAGCCTGATGAGGGTCTAGGCCCAAGAGCTCAGTGTATTATATTTTGTATTAAGATTAATCCTCTGCTTGTTTGGATTTTTAATGTTGTCATTTATAGAACTTTTGTTAATCCCTTCCCCCACCCCATCTCCCTCTGCAGCCAGCCTCCCCACCTTGCTTTGCAGTGCGGACTACAAGTCCACGGGTGTGTGTCGCTCGCTCAACTTCACGGGCGGCTGCGGAGTGCTGCTGACCAGCAGCCCGCAGACGTGCATGGGTGAGAGGTCGTACGGGCAGAGGGGGGGGGGGAGGCGGGTGGAAGACCGTAGAAGGCAGCTTGGGTGGTGCCCCCCAATAGAAATGTTGCTGTGGATGGGGCGGCGGCGGCGGCGGGGAGGGGGGGTTCGTTATCGGCTCCGGACTTCCTTTGGAGGATATGGAGGTGTTGGGGGGAATGTGGAGGTGCTGTATAACTATGTATAACGATGCTCACACAAAAATGCGACCTGGACGGCGATATATTCCCTGAACACACAACACGCACATAATATATCTACACACATGTATACATATAAATATGTATACAATGTAATATAATATATACGCACATACACACATACGCACGCGTAGGCACAGCCCTCCCAATCTCCATCCCCTCTCGCCCTTCGCCACGACTTGCCACATTGTTGCCCCGCCCCGCCCCGCCGGCGCCCACACGCCCTGGCGCAGGCCCCGACGCGGCCAACGACAGGCAGGAGGTGTTTGGCTGGGGCACGGGCTCCCCCTCGGGCCGATGTCTCCCGGTGGTGTACCGCTTCCAAGCTTCCATTGGCTCCATCCGCTACACCTACCCCACAAACGGTAAGGAGGAGGGTGTCCCGTCGCCGTCCGTCGCAAAGCACTGGACAGGAAGGTCAAAACTTTCCGTCGCTGCGCTAGCGTGTGCCGTGTGCATGTGTGAGCAAGAGCGAGCGGGCGAGCGAGCGCAAGGGCACGTTGCCAGAGGGGCCGCGTTATGTGCCGTCATCGTTTTCACCGTTATATCATTACCGCCAAGGCCGGCCGTCCAAGCCGTCCGTCCACGGATCTTTTCCGTGTGAAGACCGCACTGGTAAAAATGGACGGAAGACGGGTCTGTGTTTATGTCGCGAAGGCGAAGGAGGCTGTACTTTTGGGAGCCTGCTGATGGCCAGTGGCGTGTGTGCGTGTGCGTGTGTGTGTGTGTGTGTGTGTGTGTCTCATCACCATTTCCCAGTTGGCTACCTTCCTTCTCCCCTCCTCACCAGGACCCGCACCCACCTACCGTCCGCTTTTCTCCCCTCCTAACCCCCCCCCTCCTGCTGCCTCCGTTTCCCATCCCTGTACCTGTGACACTTTGAAGGCAGCGACGGCGACTCCGGCGCCGCCTGCTTCGACACGGCTTGCTCCGCCAACGGCTCCGTCGCCTACGTCAAACTGTTGGGCCAGCAGTTCCCGTGTCCTGCGGGTGAGTACCTCAACCTGCCGCAGCTACTGCCGAGTCGCTACAACGCAGGCCGCATCGGGCCCTGCCCCGCAGCCACAGACCTCTGCCCCTCGCAGACCTGTAGCGCCTGCAACTCAGCGGGCGGACAGTGCCAAAACGGCGTCTGCTACTGCTATCTATCATACAACGGCAGCGACTGCGGCTACAGCCTCATTAGCGAGCAGTACGTGACGGACTCAGGTTGGGGCTGGGTGGTCGGGAATGGCAGCCAGCCTAGCCCGCCGCCGCCGCCGCCACTGACCATCTGGACTCAGCTCGTCCAGCTGACGCTGTCGTTGAATAACTCCGTCGTTGATGTTAAGTCGCGGCAGGGGAAGCTGCAATCGACGATTGCGGAATGGGCGGGTCTCAGTGGCAGCGCCGTGACCATCGTGATCGTTTCCGCGGGAAGCAACAGCAACAGCTCGTCTTACGTCGGCACCGGCAACAGCAGCGTGGCGGGGGAGTCTTATGGCGGGGCGACGGACACCTCGATTGCTGTGAGCGGCAGCAGAAGACGGAGCGACAGCCGCCGCCGCCGCCGGGCCCGTGTACTGCAGCAGTCGACGACGTCGACGACGACGGCGAGGGTGGGAGCGGTGACCACGGTGATGCTGACGCCGAGCGGCACCCGGCCGGCGACGACACTGTTGGGCTGGCTGAAGAGCAACGCGCCCGAACGGACTGCGCTGGTTGCTAAGCTGGCCAACACGAGCTTTTTCGTGGTGCCCAACGGCATTAGCACGGAGTCCATCATCACGCAAGTACGTGCTTCTTTTTGTTCCTGTTCTTGTTCTTCTTTTTCTTCCTAAGTGTACGGCAACAAAGGAATTTATCTTCATCTTTTATCCGTAAGGGACCTCCGAGAACTGACATCAATACGGCATGAATACGGCAAACATGTGGTAATCACGTGACCGTCATATAGAGGTTTATATAAAGGTTAGGAGGGAAGGAAGGCTGTTACAGAGTCCAATTTGGTTGAGGTGGGTTTGCTATTTTTTTATTGACCTGCCGCCGTTCCATACCCGCACCGCATTACCCTCCCGCACTTTGCTCCATCCCCTCTTCCATGAACCCCCCTACACCCTCTCACAACGTCGATTCTTCCCATACACCACCAATTAAAAATCTGTATCTCCTACCATGCCGTCTCTCGTATGAAAGCGTCGGGGCCCCACGCACACTGCGGTTTCCCGCCTTTTCCAATACCAACCCGGGGCTTCCTCCCCAAAGTAAAAATACCTTCCCTTCTGCCTAGCGCGCATGCCAAGTAACGAATCAAGCGCTAAGCGAGCCGCCAACTGACATGACAGGCCGCATCACATTTCTCATCACCCCGCAGGCCATGGACACGTCGTCGCCTCCGCCTGTCATCGCGGCCGTCGCCCCGGCCAGCGCCAACCCCGCCCGCACCCGCGCGATCATCGGCGTCGGCATTGCCGTCGCCGCTGCGGCAGTCATGGGCATTATTGCGGCCTTCATCGTCGTCTTGGTGCTACGGCACCGTCAGGAGCAACGCCGGTCACGAACGAGCTTCTACCAAGTGCCTGCCGCGGTCGCCATGGACGAGTCGCCGTACGGCAGCGGCGGCGGCGCACCGTACGACTCCGGCTTCGGGATGGGCGGCGGCGGCGGCGGCCCATTTGGCCGCGGGCCTCCCGGGCCGCAGCCTTTTGACTGTCGCGGGCCTCAGGGTGGTGGTGGGCCGTGGCCTAGCGCCCGGTACGGCACCCTGGCGGCCAGCGGCCCGTTGGGATCCTTTGGCGCCGCCGCCGCGGCGGCGGGTCAACCTCAGCTGCCGCTGCCACCCTCGTCCATGCCGGAGTTCTCTGCAGCCCAGGGCCGGTTCTCGCCCCTGTACTGTGGCGCGGAAGCACGGGGGTACATGTAATGTAATGTAAGG
Source organism: Volvox carteri f. nagariensis (assembly GCF_000143455.1). Lineage (NCBI taxonomy): Eukaryota > Viridiplantae > Chlorophyta > Chlorophyceae > Chlamydomonadales > Volvocaceae > Volvox > Volvox carteri. The sequence goes on from NW_003307593.1 coordinate 169,821, forward strand.
TGAGATAGGGTGAGGTGTGGTGTGATATCGCACCACGATGCGACCACCTGACTCCACGTGACGAAGATGAATGATGCAATGATGTTTATTGCGCAGTGCACTGTATGACAGTGGTGAATCCGACGCGGGATTTTGCTTCTTCCGCTGTGTTACCTTATCGGGTAAGCAGTAGTAGTAGTTAGTGGTTAGTAGTTAGTACGACGGCCCTGCTGCTGCTGCCCGCACGTGACCCAAACACTGTTTCGATAGGCCGGTATGTGGTGGGACGGCACCAGCTCATATGACACCTCTCTCTTTTGCACTTTCCATTCCTTCCACATTCGTAGGGACATGTTTGTTCGTGTTTGTTCTGATGGGTTGATTGGTGGAGAAGTGTGCGGATGGGGCGGTGGGCAGGGGAATGGCGGTCTGCTCCTCGCGAACCGAGCCCCGAGTCTGTCGCTGCATTGCGGGTGCCACAACCACTCCTGGGTGGGGTGGAAGGGAAGGGAAGGGGAGGTAAAGGCTGATTCCGGCTGTGGGGGGTGTTGGTGCAGGGCGGCAGGGGGCGAGGGGGGGGAGGCTAGGGCCGGTGCTGTGTGTTTTCTTTTTCCGTGGTATGATGAAGCTGCGGAGGAAGAAAGGGATCACTCTGCAGGAAAACTTGAAAAGCAGGAGTATGTGAGGCGGTGATGATGATGATGATGGTGATGGCGGTGGTGGTGATAGTGATGGTGGAGGGGCCGGGGGCACCGCGCGATGTCATTTTTTATCCTCGGCTAGGCTGCTGATGTTTTTTCCCTGTGTGTGCTGTGTCTGTGGGATCTCTGTCGAGCCGCATGCTCGTGTGCTGCTGCTGCTGCTGCTGCTGGTGCTGTCTTGTCAACCGCGCATTCACACACGTGCACGGAAGGCGCAATGGGGGGTGGTCTTTATGGAATATTCGTGATGTCTCATGAAAATGACTGGCGGGTAATGCTGTGGACGAGGAGGGGGAGGGGGAGGAGGAGGAGGAGGAAGAAGGGCGGGTACTGGCGGAGGGGAGATTAGGTCTATGGTCTGTAGGAGCTCCAGCAGGTGCTATTCATACGCGTTGTGAATACGCCCCAGGCCTTGTGCCTTAGCCCCCCTTGCGTAGATAACGTTGGCTCGTGACGCGCAAGTGTACGAGTTCGAGTGCGAGCGCGGCGACGCAGCTGTGTTGTTCATTCCCGTGAGCATCGGTCGATTGGGTGACTGCTGGCTAAGCAATACACACCCCCAACCCCTAAGGTGATAGGCCAGGGCGAGGTCGAACCCGACACTGTCTTCGTGTCATGCACATGTGATATGATGAAAGGTGATCAGACACGATACATTATGCGGGGTGGTGTTGAGGTGTATGGGGGGCGAGGACGGCGGAGAGATTGCTCGTACGCGTACATACGTACGTACGTATGTACGTACATGCCCAAACCGAACTTGCGCCATGATCCCACCACACGGGGGTCAACCCAACACCAGCGAGCGGGGGTCCAGTAATGGGAATTTGATGCTTGTTATCCGCTATCGTAGCTATTGCCACCCTCGTATTCATTACTCTATGTATGCGTGCGTGTGTGTGTGTGTGTGTGTGTTTTGGATAGTTACTGTCTGCCTGCGGGTTATGAGGTCTTGGGGTGGAGATGCCCCATGGGAAAGCAGTGAGTGGGGGCTTGCCGTACAAAGCGGACAGAGACATATTTACACCTCGTATTCTGCAACCCAACTCAACCCAACCGAATCCAACCCGCGCAACCGATGGGGGTTGGGGTAGAGGGGCGTGTCGTGGACCTCAGGTCTTGTGCAACCTGGTTTGGGTTTTTGGAGGGGTTACGCTGCCTGGTGACGTGGCGTGACACGACGCGACGTGGCGCTGTACGACGGTTGACTACTTCGTCACGGTCTGGGTGATGATGACGATGATGTGTAGAGCGTGCGTTAGGTGTTGGTCGTTTTCTCAGTCTGTTAGGAAACTGTTGAGTCAACTCTTTAAAGTATTAGATGTGAACATTTCTAGGTAACATGTACATGTTTGCACGTGTTTGGCTTCCGGTTTTCAGCATGTCGCCGGACACAACCTGTTTGGTGAGCAGGTACCTCGGAGCGCGCGTCCGTGCGCCTGTGTACAGTGTACGGCACTGTTGGGCGCCAGGGAGGGCCTTGGCGGACAAGGACACGTCGCACATTTGCGGTGGGGGCTGTGCGCCGCACAGTCTTAATGATGTTTAGGCTGCACTTGTTAACCTTTAGGATATGCTCTTGCGGTCACGGGCCGCGGGTCGTGGAAGAGCGTCCACGCCAGGCCGATAGAAGTAGTTGATATAGCCATGATAGGAGAGGGGTTCGTGTGGCGGTTCATGAATGCGGCCAATAGAGCAACCCAATGGCTGTGCGGTGTATGTGTGTATGTGTATGTTTGTATCCTTGGCTGCACGGCACGTGGCAGGTATGACGGCGGCTTGGGGTCGTGATGGCCCCCGGGGTGTTGGTGGTGTGGTGGAGTGGAGTGGAGAGCGAGGCTTGATGAGCGGAATGTCGCAGTGCACAGGCGGCCAGAACATATAGCGAGTAGAAGCTGCGTTGCGTCACGTTTTGTAGTCGTGTGTAGCATGTAGGGAGGGGCTGAGGTTGGGCCGCAGGAGCAGGACAGACGGACAGACAGACAAATAAGCTAATCATATAGACCAGACAGACAGACAGACAGACAGACAATAGATGGACAGCTGCTCGACGAGTGGCGATGTGTTGGTTAACCGGGCGGGTGGTGGCTGCCTTAAATGACGCTATGTGACGCGACACTGTGTTTGTGTGTATGTATGTTTACCCGGCCAGAACTCCAAAGTCTAGGCTTTGCGTGTATGCGTATAGATCATTAGCTTGTATATATAGGAGAGGACCTGAGCAGGCGCTTGAGCACGGCCGCGTGCATGCTAAATGGAAGGACGTCTGGGCAAGCAAGCGGTCGGCGCCTTCTGCCGTAGTACGCACTTCACTTTTCGTTATCTATTGCGATACCCCACCTGTAAAAGGGGGCGGGGTGGCATATTCTACCATAGATTTTAGCTGCGTTCTGTCATTAGACGGGTGAGCGTGAAATTGTTGCTGCGGTTGCAATGCTGCAGTGGATTTGTATGTGCAGTGTTCGTCGTTCGTTGCCCCAGGGCCCCGCAGGTGGCTCCTGGTGCTGTCAGCGGTGGGTGGAAGGCGCAACAGCATTGTTGTCAGTCTCATATCGTGCGGTGTGGTGCATTTCTTGCGCGTGCTTTAGGAGTGCTTTAGGAAAACCGCACGCGCGCTGTTTGCACTAAGCGGCATGCGGACGTAGTTTCGGGGCAACGACACACAACTCGACTGGTTGGTTTGTATCTATTGGCCTTGGCTTTGGATCTGAACTCAGCCTCTTTGATGCGCACATACATATGTACATACATACCCGAGTCAGGCAAGGTCAGATGCACAGCTCCGCAGCTGCGCACTACCTCAACACCCTGTCCTCCTCCTTCATTTCTCCGCCACTGCACCCCTCTCCTCTCCAGCCTCCCACCAACCCACCTACTTCCCAGCTCTGCAACAAGCCGCTTTCGACACCTTACATCATATGTAAGACCAGGTGATATGCTGCACTGAAATCACCCAAATCGACAAAATCACCCAATCACTACCAAAGGACGGGAGAGGGAGTCCAGGAGAGCAAAACGGGGTAGCACAGGGTAGCACGTGCCCATCACCATCATTCCCACCATCACCCCGTACTGCGCGTTTCGACACCCTGGAAGGGTCGCCCGACTGCCACTCCCACTCCCCAAACCACACCACAACGCAAACCAAACCAAGCAAAACAAAACTCTTTTTCCTGATAACAGAGGCGCCGTGAGGCCACATGGACTCCCTCCGTTTCTCAAGCCCCTATTGCAGCCGCCACGGCAGTGCAATACGGCAGACACGCCCCCTCTCAACAAGCAAGTGTAGAGCCGTCACTCAGTACATTTCCCCAGCCTTCGGCGCCGCGTACTCCTCCGCCGTGTCATCCAGCGCGGCGTACGACGCCATGAGCAGCTGCCACTGGTACGGCGTCAAGCTGGCACCGGCACCACCACTCCTGCCACGACCGCTATTGCTTCTGCTACTGCCGGCTGCTGCACCCGCCAGCGCCATGTGGGCCTCATGCGCCGCCATCCACATGTCCCCCGGGTAGACGTACAAATCCGCTAGCGCCACTGTACGGGAGCGCGTTGGGGTTGGAGGTTGGGTGGAAAAGGGGGACATCATTGACATCATAATCATGCGGGCACAGATGGCCACGGACAGTGCACGGGCTGGGAGGAGAACCTTATGATACGATCCACAAGAAGCAAAGGGTCAACTGCCGACGTCCATTTCCCTCCCCGGTCGGGGGAAGAGGCGAGGAGGTTCAGAAGGCTACAGAGGCGCAAGGACCGACGTCCCGCGGGGCCCTCAACCCCGGAGGAGTACCGCCACGGAAGCCCTTCCCTCCTCAAGCTCGGGCGCTAGAGAACCGAGGCGGCGGCAGGTGGCTCTATTTGAGGCGCGGCTGGTTCGTTGGAGAGGGGGCAACGAGTGAGGCAGCCCCGTGCGAGCAGACATGTTGATGTGCTGCTGGGACCTCCCCCTGCCCCCCCTAGGGCCCTCCTCTGCTACCAGTCCGACTATATCGCGCCTCCCACACACACCTCCACGCCAGCAAAGCTCTTACACCCACCCTGCCCTACCCCAGGAGGGTAGGGCAGGGCACGGCGATCAGCCCAGCCAAACCGTCTACCTGTGGGACACCAAACTCCACCGCCCCCAGCCCTCCCACCCTTTCTCCCACCACTCGCAGCCGCAACCCCTGCTGTTCCACACACCCCTCTCCTCCCTCCCCTCCCCTCCCCACCGCCACCTCCAACCCCCGCACCAGCAAGATCCACCATCTGGTTGCTGTCCAGGCCACTGAACGCGAAACGGGAGGGAGGGGCTGCCGTACCGCCTGCTGCGTCCCGTACCCCTGGAGATATGGTTGAGGACGCTGGGGACGAGACGGAGGTGGCGGTGGAGGTGGCCCTGGCGGTCTTCGGCACCACACCCGCAGCGGCCATTGCGAAGTCCTGGCGGCCGAAAGGGTCGAGGAGAGGGAAGTAAGCGGTCCGGGGGGAGGCGGGTTACACCCACAACCACCTCACAGCGCAGCACACTGCCCGTCCCTGTCCACCTGCCAGCCCACCAGCTCAGGCCCCGTGCTCAGGCGGCGGCAGTAGCCCTCCCACCGCACGCGTAGCCCACCACCTCGCAGCCCCCGTCTTGCACACATACACAGATGCACATACACAGACGCACGCACAGATACATACATACATACATACAGGTCTCCAGGGAGGGGCTTCGGGGGCCCTTCTGTTTCTCCCGGCTCAGGCGGAGGTGGCTGCAATTCGCCAGCCGCGACAGGCCCTGTCAGATGACATGCACTACACAGATACATACATGCAGACACACACAGCGCGGAGTTCCTCTCAACTGACAACGCCCCCTGTAACTGCACACCGCGTGTCAAAACACACCAGAGCACGCACACATACACACACGCACCTGTATGAGGGGGTAGTACCGCACCAACCACTTGCGAGGTGGCCGCAGCGCCAGCGGTGTGCCCGCCGAGGCCCCCGGTGTACGACCATCCGCTCCGAAACCAAACCCGAATCCCAAGTCATCCGCCACCAGCAACAGCTCCTCGGGCGTCAGACTGCTCAGCCGCCGCCGTCGAGGTGGCAGCGGCACCGCCGCCGCCGCCGTCGCGTCGCCGGCTGCGGCGGCGACCTCCGCTGCCGCCGCTGCCGCCGCCGTTTCAGCTGCGCGTTGTCGTTCAAAGCGGCTGACGGCCCAGAGCACCGCCACAGCGGAAGAGGGGTCCATAGTTGCTAGCTTCCTGGTGTCGTACGATAGCACAAATGTACGGCAAAATTGTGCAGAGCACACAGGAACGTCAACGGCCCAATGTATAGAAAGAGGTAAGGGGGTAATGAAAGGGTGTAGATGTGTTTGTGTGTGTACGACGCGAAGCATTATAGGGTTGTGGGAGCGTGAAATCAGCGAGTCATGTCTTCCCAGTTGGGACCCAACCGGGTCAAAAGGGGCGACAGGCAGCCAAACACAGTGTCTGTTTCCCCTGAAGCCCATCCTTTCCTCCCTCTCTGAGGGCCCCCGACACAATCACATAAGCACATACATACATACATACATACATACATACATACATACATACATACATACGTTTTGTGGTGTCGAGCTCTCTTAGCCTTTCTCTCTTGGAGGTTTTTCTTTTTTGGCTTGTTAGGTTTATCAGGAGCCCTCCCTGCCGGGACTGCCATAACCGTATTTTTATTTTCTGTTTTTTTCCCTTGGAATCCCGTTGTCGTTGGTGGTGTTTTGGGGAGTTGTTTCAGAGAGCCTTTGACTTTGCCCTAGCTGAGACTTGTGGACTCGCTCTAGCGGGACCTGAGAGCCCTTCGTGGTGTTTTCACTGCAGCGCCATCCCCGGATGGAGGGGCTGCGGAGTGGCTGCGTAGAGAGTTGGCAGTCTGAGTCGGGGTCGGGAGCACGCAAGACTAACCGACTTGGGCTGTGTGCTCCCGACCCTTGCGCTGTGTTTCGGCTTCGGCCCCCGGCTCTCGCGGCCCACAGTGTAATCTAAGTCATACATACATATACACATACATACATACATACATACTTGTGTGCCGTCTCCAGCGCCAGGCTCACCCACTCCAGGGGGGGAGTGTGTCCCAGGTCGGACAGTGCCAGCAGCAGTACGGCAAGGCCCCGGAAGTCCAGCGTGTGGAGCCACCGAGCAGACTGGGGTTTGGGGGGTGGGTGGGAAGTTGCGTGTGTGTGCGTGTGTGTTTGGGAAGGCGAAGGGGAGTAGGGGGGGTTAGGGTAGGGGTTGGGTAGTGGGGGTTAGCAACGAAAACCGCCATGCACTGTTATCGTGGGCAAAGGGGATTCCGGAGGCAATCCGCGTCGCGCGTGCAGGCCGCTAAGCTCTGATGCTAAACCCACATGTTTGCACGCCTCCGCCAGCAGCTGCTCCCCCGGGTGGAGCTCCCCCTGCCACATCGCCAGAGCCCACAGGAGGTTGGAGAAGGAAAGACCGTTACCGGCGTACGGCATGGCGGCCTGTACGGGGGAACAAAACCCACAGCAAGCACGGTGCGGAAGCCACCGAAGAGAAGTTAAGACAATATGAGAAACGGAATCCCCACTTAGAGCCACGTGGTGGTGGTGGTGGTGGTGGTGGTAGTGGTGGTGGTGGTGGTGGTAGTGGTGGTGGTGGTGGTGGAGGTATAAGCTAGGAAGGCGGGGAGTTCAACCCCCCCGTGTACTCGGGACGTGTGTATACGTGGGGTGATTTAAAGCCCCCTCTCTTCGAATCCCCCGACCAAATCAATACCCACCGAGGGTCCCCACCTCTTGGCGCTCCTCTTGGCTAGGAAAACCCCTTCCCCCCATTCCCTAACCCATTCGGCGCACCGCTCCCCTCTCCATTTCAAATCAACTTTCAAATCCAAATACATTCCCTACACGACCCCCATCTCCCCCCCCCT
>NW_003307593.1:177465-198051 GCF_000143455.1 Volvox carteri f. nagariensis
GCACGCGTATAAGCGGTGAGTAACACGTGTGAGTATTGACACAAAATTCCCCTCCCGCAACTTCCTTTCTCCGGCCCGCCCCCCCCCTCCCCCTCCCTCCGCCCCTTCCCCCCTTCCCCCTCCCTCCCCACCTTGGCTGCCCCTGTGAAGTCCCTCAGCCAGAACTTAGGCGGCTTCACGTCGCAGCAGCACAGCCCCCAGGCCACGTGCGCCAACCCCTGGTTGCCCAGGGAGGGGAGGCGGACCTGGGGATGGAGGGGAGGGAGGAGGCGGGGGGGGGCGGGCCGGAGAAAGGAAGTTGCGGGAGGGGAATTTTGTGTCAATACTCACACGTGTTACTCACCGCTTATACCCCTGCTCTCCACTCTATGCTCCTTATCTCCCCAAACCCCCAAACCCCGTGACACCCCTTTCCCTCCCTTCGCAACGCCAGATAGCTGCCTTCTTTCCCCCCTTCCCCCCTCCTTTCCCTCCCCCCCCCGCCCACCTGGACCTCCATCATGAGGCGGTTCGTGAAGCTGCCGGGGGGCCGGGGCCCGCCCTCCACCGCCAGAACACCGACAGCCCAGCATACCATGGCCAGCTCGCGCTCCGTAACCCGCTCGCCGCAGCCTGAGAACATCACCACCACCGCCACCACCACACAGCAGAAGCAGGAGTAAAGAGGAATGACAGTAGCAGCGGTAGCACCATACACACACACACAGGCGCACGTGAAGCTTTACAACCGTGAGCTTAGGGTCCCCCCCTCCTTGCCCCCTCACTCCGCCCCCCCCCACACCCCTTTCCCACCCCGGCCCTCCACCACCTCACTCACCCTCAAACGCCTGGTAGTACTCTTCGAGCCAGGCTGCCGGAACCCTAATCAGGCAGCGGGGGCCGGATAGGCGTCGTAAGGGCGCAGCAGCAACAGGAGGAGGAGGAAGGGGCGGGGCGGGGTGGGGGGTTGCGGGTGCATGCGGGGCGATACAACGTTACAGACCGTTATGTTGCAAACATTTCCTGAAAGAGCGAGAGAGAGAGAGAGGAACAGCCGCCCGTCACCGTGCCCTCCTCCCCCCCCTATCTCTCCCTCTTCCTTCCCCATCCCTTACGCATACACGTACACACATACACACCCCACGGGCCCCCTGGTGCCGTACTTTGCCTTCCACTTGGCCAGGGCCCAGATGAGGAAGCCCAGGTCTATGGGGCGCCAGCGGGCGAGCTGGTTCCCGCTGGTGGCCTGAGGAAAACGGGGGGGGGCGGGCGGGAAAGGGGGGGGGTACGGGAGGGGGGGAAACCCACCATGCAGAGATCAACGCGGTGCCGGGTGGGTGGGTGGGTGGGTGGGTGCGGGGAGGGGAGGGGAAACAGCCGGGGTGGGTGGGGGTACTTCCGATGGCTGCGTGATACTGCGCGGATGATAATGGAGTTGGGTTTGCGGTGTTCGCGGGTGGGCTGAAAGAAAGCCAATACGAACCTCGACACAGTGTGTATGTGTGTGCTTTGGAAACCCTCACCCCCAGCTGTGAGAGTAGAGCACCTGAAGGTGATGCAAGGAAAAAGCCTCCTAACCCACGTGGCCTCACGCACCGCGCCCCCAAAGTCTAAACCCCCGACCTTTCCCCCCATCTTTCAACTCCCCTCCTCGCCCTCACCACCCGCCGCCCTCCTGGCATCCTTCCCCGCCTAAAGCCCCTCTCCCTCTCCCTCTCCCAGACACCCGCGGAAACAACCCACACGCTTCTTTCTTCCAGCTCCCGCCCCACCCCCCGCCCCACCCCCCGTGCTTCAGATCTCCCCACCTACTGCTCCTCTCCCGTCTCCCCGCCCTTGATGCATATGACTTCCCCCACCACCCCGACATGCTGACATACAGACACACTCCCCCCCATCCCCTCTTAAACCTAGAGCTAGAGGGTATCTATGCACCTCACCTCTACCAGGGTGTCCAGCCAGCCCTTCCCCGGGTAGTACCGCAAGCGGGCGAATGAGGAGGCGGCCAGAGCCACCTCCCCGCTGCTGTACTGCTCCAAGCTGTTGAGACTGCGTGGGTGTGTATGTATGTGTGTATATTGTTGGTTGGGGGGAGGAAAACGGAAGAGAGGGGATTGGGGAAGAATGGGGGTGATGGGGGTGCAGAGTTGGGGAAGTGGGGCGGGGGTAAATGGGGGGAAAGGGGAGTGCGGGTGCAAAGACACGTGTGTATGTGTATGTGTATTTGTTTGTGATGTGTGTGTATGTTGCATCAGTACCAACACCAACACGCCCCCTAACCCACTAACGGGCTACCTCCTAGCTGCACCTCCCGCAACCACCCTCAACCACCATGTACCCGCCCAACCCCCATATCCTATGCACACACAAGACACACAGATACACACACACACGTGCAGTTCCCCCGCTCCTCCCCCGTACCTGTCTTCCGCCAGCAGCCCGAGGTGTTGCTCCGCCCCCCGGTGCCGCCCCCCCGCCACCACCATCAGCGACAGCAGCAGACACACCTTGGGGGGCCCCAGCCGCTCCGCCCACAGCACCACTGCACACGACTCGGACAGCAACCGGGACAGCTGCGACCGCCGCGTGTGTGGGGGAGAGGGACGGGGGGGAAGGGAGGGGGGGAAAGGGGTCAAACACGGCACGGCAACAAGGGGACATCAGAAGACTTTCAAGCGCAACAATAACAACAACAGCAGCAGCAGCAGCAGAGAAAAAACGAAACCTAGGAAGACGGGTCCGTCCCCCGCCCCTAACCTAACACGTCAACCGAAGTCATAAGGCGGCCTTCCCAACCCAAACAACCCCCCCCGCCACCAGCATCACAAGTTCGACCAACCAATGCTGATCGGCGCGTCCTGAAAAACCCTAAGGCCCCTAAGGCCCCGCCCCAGCACACACTGAACACCCGGGGAAGACTCACGAATGCGCGGACAAACCAGTACGAGAAATACACAACACAACACAGCACCCACCCTACCCACCCCACCTGCGCGCGCATCTCCCGGGCCTCTCGCAACCTTGCCGTACGATACCCCGCTGGGATCCGTGCCCGCCAGCCCGCCACCAGCTCCCCCGCGGCCGCCAGGAACATCCAGACGGTGGCGGCGGGGAGACCGGCGGCGGCGCCCGCCGCCAGACCAGCTGCCGCCGCCGCTGCACCTGCTTCACTGGCGTTGCGACGAGCCGCCGCTGATGCCTCGCGCTGCGCGGTGTCGTACAGCGCCAAGAGCTCCTCCACCGACCTGCGACCGACCGCAGTCGTAGATAGCAGCAAAGATAATTTGATTTGGAAGGCGAGGCTAGTCCTAGTCCTAGTCCTAGTCCCGCCAGCGGGGTCCCCAACGGGTGCTAGTGAGATCACGGAGCTAATGGATTGGGGGGAGCCACGTGCAGGGAAGTGGGAAGTGAACTGCCGGTGTGTCCAAGGTAACGGATTTGAGGGGGGTGTTGTTGTTGTTGTTGTGGGGAGTTGATTACGCCCTGTGGTGCGGTCGACAATGCCCCCGGGGCCATGGCATATCGAAGAGCAACTAGGGCTTAGCACGCTACTCGGCGCCATGCAAGAGCTAATAAGCAAGTGGCAGACAACCGATAAGCAAGTGATAGCCGTCCCCACCCACCCCCTCTCCTGCTACCCTTCCTAACCTGCAAGCCCGGATGCGGTCCGGCAGCGATTTGCCGCCCCCACCAGCGCCAGCCTTGTGGGCCGAGGCACCCGGGGGCCGCCCGCCGCCGCCTGGCGCCACCTTCCCGCCACCGCCCCTGACGGCGCGCTGGGCCATGATGGCACCGCCACCGCCACCTCCGCCTTCGCTAGGTGTGCCCATGCCACCTCCGATAGCCCCCGGGAGCTCGCTGTCGTCACGGCCGCCCTCAATGCGGTCGCTGTCCACGTCGCCAGCGGCGGCTAGGAGCTGGGCGGGTGCCTCTCCAAATGCCGTGACGGCGGCAGTGGGGTTAGCGGCCCCAACGTCGACATTTCCGACGCTAGTTGGCGACTTTGACTTCTTGGACTTTGCCTTGCCCGGCGCACTTTCCGATCTGCGGTCACTGCTACTACCGGTGCCGTTGCTAACAGTTGTGCTACTGCTACTGGTACTGCTCGCACCAGCCAGGCCTTCTACGGCACCGGTGCTGCCTTGCGACGGCTGCTCGTAGACGCAGCTGCCGCTTCCACGGTGGTCACCGTTATCGCTGCCGCCAGCCCGGCGGCCACCGCCGCCGCTCCCCTGGCGCTTGCGGCGCACCCCACCACCGCCACCACCGCTGCCACATACCCCCTCTCCGCCACTGATCCTGGTGCTGGTACTGTTATTGCTTATTACCCTGTGTTCGTTTGGGGGCTGCTGCTTGTCTGGGGTATAAGAAGTTGCCCCTGCGGCACCTGCTTGTGTTGTTGTTGTTGCTGCTGCTGTTGCTGCGTCTTGAGCATGGAGCGCCCCTTGCGCGGCTGCTGGTGAGACTGCCAAGCTGGCAGGCATAGCCAGGCGTGATGGGGGAGATCGTGGGACGAGAGGAGGTGATGTTTTCGCAGGTCGGGCCCACGGGATTGATCCTGGGGTGGCGGTTGCAGCTGGGCAAAGCTGGGGAGCGGGGGCGGATCCGCGGGAAAGCACCCGCCAGGGCGTCGCAACCGGGTGTGTGCCAACGGTGACGCGGGAGGTGGCCCGTGCAAGGGCTGCGGGGCAGTAAATACGGGTGCGCCAGCTCCGCCGCGGAAGCGCCTGTTGAGGGCAAGCGCCTGCCCCGTCGCATTTTGACATCCGGCCGCGCTGGACAGAGTCCGACAGAATCTCTGTTTGAATTTCGTAATGGTTGTTAAGCACTCAGACGATGTCAACTGTGTCTTGGGATACAGGGCATAATTCGCTCAAGATTGTTGGCGGCTTATGGCTGCATTAGTCTTAACACGCTAGCGGTACATAACCAGATTTCCTTTCCCGCAAGGTTACAAAAAAAGAGATGGCTGCATTTCTTTCTCATCTCCTTAATCCCACAACGCTGGATGAGTCAGCCAGCCAAAGCTCAAACCCCTAAAGCTAAATACCGCAACCTAGATAAATACAAAACGCCCTATGGCATGTACCATATGGCACGAACGTCAGGAAATGGAGGAACTCGGGTACGACAGTGCCAACGAAAACTTTTGGACCACACGACTAGATCTTTTGCACTTATCGTAGTGTACACGGTGGAATTGGCTTTGCAAAGGTACACGCACTGAGAAAGAATTGTTCATCTACCAGTAAACCGGCCACAGCCGCACATTCCTTGCACGGTTCCGCAAGGGAAATAGTTGAGCTTTTGTTGCAGACTTTCTATTATTCTCCTGTGTAACACCTAGGGACACATCTTTGCGAACTTCGTCTCTTCAGGCAAGGAGATATGCAGGTCTTATCCCGGGGCGGCAGGGCCGCTGCACCTGCCGGCGCCAGCCGACCTGTTTGCCCACATACCACTCCAACGAGCACCTTTAAGAAAGATGTGTTGCTCTTCCTCCAAGACGTGAGGCGCCAGGTGCGTTGCGATGCAAGGGTTCAACGATGCTTAAAGGCCATCGCTTTCGCACGGTCGTACGCTTGATGCAAATGGAAGGGTGCCCTTTAAATGCTTGCTGGGGAAGATCTGGTAGCGTGCACCTCTGGGAAACCTTTTGATGTCCTGCTTGCTGTTGAAACCTATTTGGACCGAAATCATGTTGCGCTTATGGAGGGGTTAAAGGACGATTTAGGGGTCTAGCTTACGGCATCTGGGTTTTCACAATTTTGGGATACCGACGTGACGGTCTCTGCTTCCGTGTGGTTCAACGGCGCTGTGGTCAAGTCGCGGCGCCTTCCGTTTGCAGCCCGCGCTTGTTCATGTATGCGCGACAAGCATCAAAGCATTAACAACTAAATTTACCGGCGTTTGTTGCCGCCTCGATGGTGGCAGCGTCAAGGCGCTTTAGCTTGTTTGTGGCGGACACCCCCAAACCCCTGTCAAGAAAGCCGCGGAGCTGAAATCCTGCAAAGCAATGCGGTGGCCTTAGCCTGCTATAATTTCCACGCCACTGCAGCTATTACCAGCGTATACCGACCCCAATCTCTTTCAAGCGACTGCATTCTACATGCTGCCATACAAACTTTCGCACTAGAGGCTCAGCTCCCCTAGGCTCCGGGTCAAGAGCGTCGACCCAGATCTCCAACCTTCCCCTTTCCCCTCACGCTCCGGTCCCGCTTGCATCACCAGTCTCAACCTCCTGCTCTTAATCCCTCTCTCCGCGCACATTACCCACCTATCCACCACCTACGTTCAAATGCTGACATCTCTTCGTCACCTACCCCCCGTTGCTGACCGCTTCCGGTCTCCCCCCATTTCAACTTTGTGAACACGTCGAAACACACACGCGTACCCGCACGTACACAGCATGTCGTGGCGGCTGCTTCGCGCCGTAAGGGCTATCAGGATCAGGACGCTAAGGACTCTCTAGACGTGGATTCCATGGACGAGGCTGACGGCAAGCTGACCAAGTACGTGGACCTCCTCAGCAAGAAAGGCGGCGCAGCGGCGGCAGGAGGGGCCGGCCGCAGCAGCAGCAACAACAACAACAACAACAGCAACAACGGCGGTAGCAACAGCAGCCAGCAGGTAAAGCCCTCACCTTTTTTCGCGTGTTTTGGGAAGTTGAGCTTTGTGGGGTGTGCTGGAGCGCGCGTCGTGGGTGAGCTGAAGCATGGAGCGAACTGTGCATGTTAATGGTTGCTGGCGAAGAGGATTTTGCTGTGAGCATGCGGACTTGGGGCTTACTGTATGTGTTTCCTTGCTTGCCAGTGAAATAGAGGCGTGGGGCTGTGGGGGCTTTTTGGCCCATGGCAATTATACAACTGGGCTGTGGGTGGGGTGGTGTCGCCGTTGAAGATGTATTTGGGGCGTTGGTAGTGTCGCGAAGGGCGGGGCCTTCTGGCTCTTTTCCCTGGTGCGGTTGTCTTGTTACAAGCAGCGGCCGATTCCGAGGAAGCTGGAGGTGGCGACAGCTGCTCCTTTGTTGCTGGCATATGTGTTGGGAAGCTCGTCAGGAAGCAGAATTCTGCCCCTGACGAGGTGTGCTGCGCTATGATGATAGGCTGCGAGGACGGAAGGTAAAGTGGGTGTTTGTAGTGGCAAAAAGGTTGGGTGTGGGTCGCTACTGAATCTTCCGTATCTCCCCATATCTCTCCCCAGGCAAACCCACATCGTTTTCCTCCTCCTCCCCCGCAGGGTGTGGCGGCCAAGACCAAGGCCAGCACCCAGCAAGCCCCGCCCCCCCCCGCCCGCAGCACACCCTCCTTCAGCGGCTTTCAAGACGACTTCGGGTTCGATGACAACTGGGGAACTACACCCCTGCCGCCCAGCCGTGGAGGCGGCGGCGGCGGTGGATATGGTGCTGGCGGCGGCTACATGAACGGCGGTGGCGGCGGTGGTGGTGGCTACGGCGGCTACATGAACGGCGGTGGCGGCAATGGTGGCGGCGGCGGCGGCTACATGACTGACCCCGGCTACGGGGGTGGCTATGGGGGGGGTTACGGTGGAGGGTATGGCGGCGGCGGATACAGTACGGGGTACGGCAATAGCGGTGGGTACATCAACACGGGATACAGCAGCGGGTACGGCAATAACCGGAACAACCGCAGCCGTGGCGGCGGCAATATGCGGCTCATTCACGCGGATGGCTTCGACGGTCCTGATGAGACCGGTGAGTGCGTCAGTGCGTGCAGCACAGCCCCCGGCCTGGGGGGAAAGCTGGGTGGAAGGGAAGGGGGGGTGCGGTGGCGGCGGAAGAGAGGATAAGGGCAGGGGATTGACGGCAGTGCGAGAGGGGAACCAACGGGTAAGATGCAGGAAAAGGGAAACAGCGGCAAAAAGGGGGGGGAAGATGGCGGGAGGTACAGGTGCTTGCTCTGGTGTTTGTGTGAAAGAAGGCCCCTCAGCTTGGTTTTGCCGTGTCCCTCGGGTTGTCGGGAGGAGAATGGGGATGTTTTTGCATGCCTGCTTGCTTGGCTCCACTTCCGCACTCAAACCAATCACACGCGATTCCTTCCACGGCATACGCATGCATGCATACATGCATACATACATACATAGCTACATACATACAAACATACATACATACGGGTCCCTTCCCGCACACACATATCTTTTCGTCCTGCAGACGGTGAGATGCCGGTGGTCAAGGTGGCCTCCTGCGTCATCAACGGAAGGACCATGCAGTGTAACCACGGCATTACGTAAGAGACAGGGAGCCGGAGGAGGGAGGACGAGAGGGGGCTGCCAGGAGAAGGGAGGGGGGAAAGGGCGGGGGGGGGGGAGTGCAGAAAGTGTGTTTTCAGTTGCCACCCTAAAACCCCAATCCAATTGTTCGCAAACCGGCGGGGGGAGTTATCCGGCGGGGGTGAAGTTATCACATGTCGTCCACGTGTGTAAGACTATACAACCTTTCCGCCGGATTTTTTTCGCTCACCCCCCGGGTCAGGGGGTCAGGAGCCGCCTCCCCCTCCTCTCTACCTAGACCTGTTGCATGACGGTAATTTCACCCATCAGCACCTCTTTCTCTCCCCCCCCTGCTGTGGGTCCGCTCTTGTCTGCTTCTCCAAGGCCCCCCTAACCCCCTACCCCTTACCTCCCTAGGTATGGGCAGCTGCGTGCGGTCACCGCTTGGCACACCTCATCGCCAGCTGGTGCTTTAACTCTTTTTTGAGTAAACACCATTCCAACCAATAGTAATAGTAGTAGTCTTCCCGCGCCGTGATTTAGTCCCCTTCGCCACGCATGCCTCGGTCCACGGCCAGCACACTAACACCGGTCCCGTAATCCCCGGTCTGCCTCATGTCGCCGCCTTGTGGTGGTGGTGGTGGTGGTGGTGGTGCCTCGTGTTGCTGCTGCAGGGCTCGGGAGGTGTTTGTGTTGGGGGCGGGGCCCGAACGAACCCCCCTAGGGGTGATGCCCACCAGCCGGGCTCAGGTGAGGAGGAGGAAGACAGGGGTGGTGGTGGTGGTGGTCGTTGTAGTGGGGGATTATGGGGGGGAAAATGGGGGGCAGCAGCAGGAGCTTAGCTCCAATTACAATATCCTGTACATTATTACCACCACCACAGCCACAATCGCAACCAGAACCGCCGCCACTGCTACACCCTCATCAGGCTTCCTGCCATGCAAGACGACGGCCCCTTCTGTTTCCTGCTGCTCTCATAAAATAGTTTCTTCCATCTCCCCTACCAGTTTTTGCACGTAATTTTCCCTACCCTTCCTTTCCCCCCTGCAGGCCCTAGCCGACGAAGCTAAGGAGGACCTCCTGCTCATCAACCCGGACGCCTCCCCGCCACTCGTGCGTATTATTGGGTGGTCCAAGTACAAGTACGAGCTGGAAAAGAACGCCAAGGAGAAAAAGGCCAAGAGCTCCGCGTAAGAGGGGGTGGAGGGCGTGGAGGCGGAGGGAAAGGGGCGGCGAAAAGAAGGGAGGGCGTAGTTTGGCCGGGAAGTGGTGGACTGGACTGGGAATGCGTTGGGCCACGGAGCAGGCTGGTGCGTTGATTGGTACCAACCCCTTCTTCCCTCCCAGCATTTACCACCCTACTCCTGCGGCTCGAAGGTCCTATTAGGATTGATCTTCACTTGCAACAGCCTTTTCGTCGTTGGCCTTTGACCTCTTCCGGATTGCTGCATGCCAACATCAGCAGTCGGTTGTGTTTTTTCGATCGCATGTAAGCTTTCCCCCTCCTCCTCCCCGACCCCTCCGCCTGGTAATATCGCCGTACTGGTGGTAATTATGCAGTACGGAGACCAAGGAGGTGCGGCTGAGGCCCTCCACGGACTCGGGGGACCTTGCCGTCAAGATGAAAAACTGCATGAAGTTCCTGTCCAAGGTGCGGAACTACCTTTTCCGGCGCATCAGAGTGCAGTGAAAGTTGTTGTTGTTGGGGGAGCCCCATCATGGCAGTCTCGGCTATCACCTCGGTGCCTTCTGATACCCCAACCTCCCCCTCCCCCTCCCATAGCATGGGTACGGGCAGCTATGTCGTTGGTTTGGATTCCGGCAGCTGGTGCTTTGGTGGAGCTTTTTTGCATTATTATTGACAAGTTATTTACCCCTCCCCATCTCCACCCCATCCCTCAGCGCCTTGCCTAGTGCCGCTACCACCGCTGCCCCCGGAAACACCCCTTGTGGGGGGAAACGAGACGTTTCCCGTCTCCGGTCGCTTGATAGCTTCCCTACGTGAGCTCCCCTTTTCCCTGCGCATACACATACATATATTATTAAAGATATACACACGGCCATCATCTAATTTGATGAGGTTGCTCGCGGGCCATCCTACTCTCGTCTCAGTTCATTTAGTGCATAGCACATACATACACATGCACATACATACACACACGCGCGCGCCCCGCTCTTTCTTCCCATCCCAGGGCGACCGTGTTAAGCTGGTGATGAAGTTCGAGGGTCGTGAGCTTCAGTTCAAGGAGCAGGGCAAGGAAGTTCTGCTGGTGAGTTAGTCAGGGGCGGGAAAGGGGTAAAAGTTAGGGTTGGACCGGAGAGGAGGGTCTTGCGGAAGTGGCCCGGGCATGTAAAGGGGCCATAGCAAGCTCCTGGCGCTTTTGCGCGGTCCCTGGATTTTGCTTTCTGATACGTGCCTAAATCGGTGGCGTTACATGCCCCGCATATTTTTTGCGATATACGTGTGTGTGTGTGTTACATGGTCTTGAGGTCCGATCCCCGTACCTGCAAACCGGCCAATACGACCCGAGGCCTGAAGGGCTGGCAGATCGCCTACAAGCACCGTCCTACCTCGCACTTCAGACAAAGCAAGTATACATGTGCGCTTGACTCCTGTTTCCCATACCACCCCGCCCCGCACACATCCTTTCCCTCCGCCACGAACCAAACTGCATCGGACCGGATACACACACGCGTCGTACATCAGAACTTCATCTCCGAGCTGGCGTCCGTGGCCAAGGTGGAGGGTCCCCTCAACTTCAAGACCGGTACCTACACCATTATGCTGTCTCCCAACAAGTAAACTGTCTATGTGTGGATGTTCTTAAGTGTTTGCTTATTTTTCTTGACGTAGCAGCAGCAGCAGCCGCTTGCACAACGCGCCAAGAAGGAGCGGTTTAGGCCAAAAGGCCTAATAGGCTAGGTGAATGTAGATAACGGTCTGTGCGCATGGGTGGCTTGCTTTGGCGGCTGAGGGATGGGGGAAAGGAGGAGAAAAGAGAGGCGCTGGGGTGTCTGGCGCTGGAGGTGTTGATCCTACTAGTGTAAGTAATGGTGGTAACAGCAGCTATGTTTCGGAGTGTCGTGTGGCCGACTGATCGGCTAACTGATGTCCCAAGCGACGAATTTCTGGTGTGATGGGTCGGTAATCGGAGGGGGAGGAAGAGCAGGCGCAGAGTTGAGCCGGCAACAGAGATATTCCAGGAGTGTGTGTGTGTGTGTGTGTGTGTCGGCATATGAAGATGGTTGATTAGGTGCGTTGAGAAGGGTAGCTGGTATATGGGGATCGCTGCGAGAATGTTGTTATCTCGAGGGGAGAGTACAACTGCAGAAAGTTTGGGTAGGGTAATGAGAAGATGTGTCAGTGTGTGAGAGACATGCCGCCGCATAAGGAAATAGCGAGGTTGCTTCACCGCTTGCTTGCTTTGGCCGCACTCGTCTGCATTATCAGAAAGAGGGGTGTAATAGTGTTAGATGCGAAATGGGGGTCGGTCACGGGAATGCGGACAGCAGGGTGGTTACCACTGGAAGACGTGGATTGTCGATTACCCAGGAATACCTAAGAATGTGGAAATCCACCCTTATTGCATCCCTCTGGCTGAGAACTTGGTTTGCGGTTGTCCACGCCGTTTACTTGGATGCATATATGTTTTGGATTAGGGACCGCGTGTATGGGGAGCGGGGAATGCGAAATGCAGCTGAGAGATGGATGTGGGGCAGATGTTTGGTGGCTTAGCTCAAGAGTATGTGTGGTGTATCTGAGAGACGATAGTATTGTTATCCTGATCCGGTGCTTATGCTATAAAGAATACAGGTGGTGCTCTGTTTTTTCCCTGACACGGTGTTATATTCCAATGTTGCAGAATGGGTGGTTCAGGGAGTGCAATATCGACGGGTCATATAACGATGCGTCATGTATATCACGGCGCACTGCAGCCTGGGAAGAAGCAAAAAAGCGGCCCTTTCACCAGTCCGCACGAAGGCTCGGAGGTGTGGTGAGAGAAGCAAGGTCGCCGACGATGCGGAGGAAGGTGCGCTTGGTGTAGGCATGCGGTAGATATGGAAAGGGGCAGCTGATGGTCTGAGCAGCTCGTTGGGTGCAGTGATTGAATAGCGAGAGGTTGACAGGAGGTGACGAAACAGGTGGAACATTCGTGGATTGCTGGTGCTGACGAGCGACGGCTTAATTAAGGTATAATAGGATATGAAATGAGCTCTAGGAAGTTGTTGGAACGCATGGGTTCTGCTTCGGTGTGGGTCCAAGTCTATCAGCCTGTCACTCTACCTCCAGGTCAATCTGGTCCACTACTGTACACCTCTTCAAGTTTTATATCGCATACCTTGTAACGTACGATGACGTGTTACCGCAGAAGGTCCATTGAACAAGACGGCATTTCCAGGGCAAACCCTAAAAAAACATCTAGGGCAGGAGGCTTACTTGCATGTGCCAAGTGTCGTGCGGGAGTTACGCTGACAACTCCGTGTGCCTGGATTTCCAGGAAAGGCCATGTGCGCTATCTACCGCATGCCAGCCTCGTCGAAGGGCGGGCCCCCCTCCCTGCCGAGACATTACAGGCCATTGAAGCGGGTGCAGACCTGTGTGTGTGTGTGTGTGTGTGTGTCAACAACTGCTATACACGGCAACTAATGTCGGCCAGCATACATCAAGATGCTGGCGTTCATGCTGCCCCAAGTAGAAGGAGGTCCAGCAGAAGGAGGTTAGCAGGGATGGTGAATGATATACGCACATGACCAAGTGGGGGCCCCTAGTTTGCCCGCGAGGATCTCTCGATTAAACGTAGATATAACATAATAGAAATATAATATGTTTGTATTATGGAGTTGCGACTTGATCCGCATCATAAAAATGATTACCTTTTTCCTTTTTTGGGACTGGATTGGGCAGACTGGTCGTACCAGTGGAGCTAGGCGAGCAGCTCTCAGAAGGCGGCCGCTGCCGCTGCAACCACCGTACCCACCCCCGCAGGATGTCCCCCTCCGTCCCCTACGAATCTAGCCCTAGCTAGCTCAAGATCCACCCAGACATAGCACAGCTGCAGCTAAACTATGAATATGGCACTACCTGCTACCCCATGTCGCTCTCATGCTGCACAGCTGTCAGGTCAGGTCGGAAGGTTGGGAGGGGACCAGCAGTGATGCCAGATGTGTGTGCCCCGCGGCCTCTGCCAGCTGCCGAGGGGTAAGGCCTTGAAAGTTCCGGAGACAGGCGACAGAGGCAGTGGTGGTATCGGCCTTGGGTACGGTATCTTTGATGGCTGTGGTAGTGGTGGTGGCTGTGGTGGTGGCAAAGGCGACGACCGGCACCTCCAGCAGCACTTGAACTGCAGCCGTGTTACCCCTGAAATCCAAGTATGGCGGGTTTTGGACGGGGTGGCGAGGTGTTTGCTAAGTTAGGCGCGTGGTTACAGGGTGGCCTGCATGGGCGACATAAGCAAACCTGGATATTAATGCACGCCGTACCCAAGTTTCCAATTACGCTCTCCCACAATATCACACAGATACCTCAACCAACGGGGGATGAGGGCGACTTCATGTTTGCCGATGGGCTGCTGACACTCGACCCTATCGGGGTCCACAGAAACAATCGCAAACCGCTAGCAGGGCTGGTGTAGTTTTTCGCTGCTATCAGCGGCTTCCACTGCTGGTCGCGGAGCGTCGCAGCCCGAATCGGGGCTGTGGAAAGGGCCATGATTGGCCAGGGCTGTTGACGCTGTCCCGGTGCTTGGTCGGCTGCAACCTCGAGGAGTAACTTTACCAACCAGTCGCGACGTGTGAAGGAGAAGTCTTCGCGGTGATGTAGTCATGAAGATAGCGGAGAAAAACTACCTACCTAGCCGCCGAGGGAGGAGGGGGCCGGGCTGCACGTCCGGGCCTGTGTTGCCACCGTTGGCATTGTCCCATAGCTGAGCCGGTGTGTGTTTGTGTGTTGCCGCCCGTCTGGCTACTGCCATCAGGGGGGCTTGAATGGTCATTACCTCTGTCCCAGCCGGGCAGGAGGTGGCGATGGTGGGGGGGAACGGATGTTCCCCTTACCTTCGGGGAAGACAGGCTAGATGCAGCTGCGGGAGAGAAGGCAACGCAATCCATATCCCGGAAGTTCCGCAGAGGTTCAGACAGCACCCCCACGATGGAGGGGAACACTTTTCCACGTAAACCCCCAGCCCGGGAAGCAGTGCGCACTGCGGTTAAGATAGCCCTTCCTTCCCACCAAGCCATTCCTTTCCAACTCCGGGCAACATGTGTGCGTGCGTATATGATGCGCGCGTACACGTACGTGTTTGTGTGTACTGTGTATGGGTATTCATGTCGGTGTGTTGGCCCCACCTGGCCGCCGCCACGTGAAGTGGAGTGTTGCCGGACGAGTCCACCGCCCGGGGATCCGCTCCTGCAGCCAGCAGCAACCGCACCGCCTCCACTACGGCCTCGTCCGCCTTTCCCAGTGGCCCCCCCTGCCCTCCGGACCCCGCCCCTGCTGCCGCTGCTGCGAGATGCAGGGGTGTCACACACTGCGCATTGGCCGCCGAGTTGACGAAAGCAAGAAGCGAGGATTTCATTAATGTAGTGGCCACCGGTGCCTCGGCAGATACCGCTGCTGTCTCCGCTGCTGCTGCTGCTGATGTTGTTGTTGTTGTTGTCTCTGCCGTTGCTGCGCCCGCTGCTGCTGCTGCTGCCGGTTGTGGAGTTGAAGTCCGTGTTTGCAAGGCAGCCAGCAGCACACGCAGCAGCGGCAGCCCCGGGGCCCCCGCTTGGGCAGCTGTGTGCAGGGGAGTGAGGCCGCGTCCATCCGGAGCGGTCGGGTCGGCCTAGCATGTGGGCATGTACGCATGTGTGGGTAGGCCCCGATGGGTCCCGAGGGGACAGAGAATGAAAGAGCCAGGGGAGAAAAGCAGGGGTGTTTATAAAAAGGTGCCCGTTCTAGAAAAGCTATGAAAGCACCTTAAAAAGCAAACGGATAGATATTGGTTGCGGGGATAAATCCAGGCAGTTGACCCGTGGGTCACTCGGGTCATACGGCAGACAGGCGGGATCCTCTTTTCATGCAAAACATGTGCACTTGCAAAGCAAGGGCCTACCTCCATCTCGCCCTGCTGCAAGCATTCCTACGCACACTCCCACTTACCCCCAGCGCAATCAAGGCCTCCACAGACTCCAGCTGCCGTGCCTGTACGGCGGCGTGAAGGGGCGTGAGGCCGCCCTCCACCTCCCTGGGGGAAAAAGAATCAAACAAGGGGGAGGACAAAACACACACGCAGATGGACACGTCGACGGCCACAACACAACAACACAGCACGATACCGCTATCGGGTACACCATGCAACACGGCACGGAACAGTACGGCACAAATGCGGGTATGCCAAGTCGCCACATCCACGCCGCTGCAGGTAAATAGGATACATGCAGGTCAGGTAATATCGCTACGCACATCATCACACGTCCTATGGTAGCCATCACGGTAGGGGGACCTCACACGGGAAGATTGGTGACCGCAGAACCGGGGCGGGTGACATCCAGAACAATGAACCGCACCGCTGCGTGCTGCACTGCGTTCTGTGTGTTTCCACCATCCCACCACCACCACAACCTCCACCACCACCACCACCACCACCACCACCACCCACAACAACACGACGCCACTAGGTAAGCGGAGCCCTACCGACCCCCAACCTGCCTGGCTTCCAGGGGCGCGCCCGCCGCCACCAGCAGCCGTACACACTCCACCTGCCCTGCTGCCGCCGCCAGATGAAGAGCCGTCAGGCCCCGCTGCCCCGCCGCCGCCACTCCGGCACCAGCTCGGCACACAGCCGCCACCACCTGCAGCCGACACGTCGCGACACAACAGAACACGGGGAGGATTGGGGTCACAGAGGTGGTGGTGGTGGGGGGGGGGGAAGACGAACCACAAACGAGTGGGGGGGGTTAGGAGGTTCCCCATCGGGGCCCCCAACGGGCCTAAGAAGAGCCTAAGAAGACAGACAGGACGGACATGGATATGTTCGATAGCGGCCGCAGTTCCGCACAAGGTAGGAGCACCTATCTTCCGCCCCCAAGCCGCGGCAGTACCAGGGCATGCTGCCCTGTAGGTGGGTGCCACCGCCCAGAAGGCCACTACCTGCCTGACGAAGACGATGATGGCGATAATAATGAGCACACTGTTCAACACAGCTCAGCGACATGTGGAATGCAGAGGGGGCGCAGGCCCGAAGAAGGCCCCTCACCTCTCAACCAACAAACCAAAGGTCCCCGAATATCACACATGGCACATAACACCGCGCCAATCCTCACCACCACCATTACCAACCCCCACCACCAAGCAGCCCAAACAACCTACATCCACTACCCCCAACACACACGGACACACACACAACACACACACATGCACACACACACGTACACAACACACACACACACATACATACACGCGCGAGCATACCTCACCTCCACGTTCCCCGCCCGCACGGCTGCATGAGCCGCACCCTCCCCCGACGAGTCCACCTCACACCCGACCCCCTCAGACTTTGGCGCCGTGGGAGAACCCCCCGCTATATCTCCCCCGCTTCCTCCTCCTCCTCCTAAACCTCCACCGCCGGCGCCGCTGTCCGGGACTCCAGCTGCCCTTGGCTCGGCCGCTCTCGCCTCTGCCGCAGCCGCCGTCAGCAGCAGCCGCACGACCTCCACGTAATCATACCCCTCCGGGCCCTCCTCCCGGTCCAGCCAGCGACAGCCACTCGCCTCCGCCGCCACCAGCAGAGGTGTGAGACCCCCGCTGTTGCGAGCCCCCACCTGGAACCGAAACCAAATAGGAAGTGGGAAGTGGATGAGGAGGAAGAAATCAGGTGTGGGAGTGCATGCGAGGGCGTGGCGGGGTTGGGGAGGGGGTGTATACAGTGTGCCGCGACGTGGCGGGGTTGGGGAGGGGGTGTGGGCGGTTCAGGAGGAGCGGGCCCCCCCCATGGCGCGCACATGAGACATAAAAACTACAGCCGCTGTGCCAACGAACTTCCCGAACGCGGAAGGGTCCCTTTTTCCTCTCCCCAGGCCCTAGCTAACCCGTCCTCCACCTCCTCCTCAACCATCAACCTTTTTCATCTCCCCCAGGGACGCGGAACTCCCGACATCTTCCCCCCCAACACACACACACGCAGACAGACAGACAGACAAATACGCCGGGGCGTCACATAGATCTAATCCACACATGGCGCCCTGCGCCCTGCCCGGCCAGCACACCTTCGCCCCGGCGTCCAGAAGGGCCTGCGGGTACGAGTGCGGGTATCGCGGGAAAAGCAGCACCGCGCGGACGTCACGTGGGGGAGAGGGGCGTGAGGACGCGTGGGATGACGGAGACAAGCGAGGAACGAAGTGATGGGGAGACGGATGAAACGAGGAGGAGGAGGAGGAGGAGGAGGGGGAGGAGGATAGCGGCCAGACGTTCTCTCTTGACCCTACGTGCGCTGAAGGGAAAAAGAGCGCATACACGGTTTATTTGGTCCTGTGGATACAACTAAGCGTTCCTGTGCGGCACCAAAGGCCGTAATGTGTACGGCGTACGACACGCACCTGTACGACGCGGACGTAGCCGTAGTGTGCGGCGCAGTGCAGCGGAGTGCTGCCGTCAAAGTCCTCTGCCGACACGTCTGCACCACCCGCCAGCAGCTCCGAAACCACCTGGAACAATTACACGAACACAGCCGCCCAATATACACATACACGCATGCACGTGGAGAAGGAGCTTGAGGAAATGTCACCAACCGTCACCAACTGTTTGCATTGGCGGTGTCCCAGATACACACACATACACACACATCACTGGGGATTCAGCCCTGAAGCATACCGAGGCTCCGTGAAGGGGGCCGTTGCGTCGGGGCGTGTGTCAGCCATGTAACGACAAGGACCTATGCGACCGGCGCTTCCGTGGCCACAGGCTAGCCGCCTATCCTTTCCCCCCGGTCTCCTCCTCACGCCGTGAAGCCACCCATCCAACTGCGCACCTCGATGTGCCCCTCCTCTGCTGCCAGGTGCAACGCGGTGCGCTCGTCTTCGGGTCGCTGGCGCGCAGGGTTAGAGCCGGCCGCCAGCAGGGCGCGGACTACGGAGGTGTGGCCCGCCGCAGCCGCCAGATGGAGCGCTACACGGCCGTCGCCGTCACGAGCGTCAACCGGAGCACCAGCCGCAAGTGCGGCTTGAAGCTTCGCGAGGTCGCCTTCAAGGCAGGAAGAGCGTGAAGATGGGAGGAGAGCAATTAGGATTTGGCAGGCCCAGCGCCGCGCGAGAGCTAATGCATGAGAGGTAATATATTTTTATTGGTTTACAAAATAAAAGTCAACTAACCAACCTTCCTCCGCAGCTGCGAGGAGCTGCTTCTTGGCGGAAGCAGCCATGGAGTTTAAATTTTGCTGGCGAAGGTAGATCAGGGAAACACCGTGTCGAACTGAATAATAAGGGTTTTTGATGAGCCACATGCGAGAATTTGATAGTCCGCAACGTCGATACACCAAACGCCGCTTCCTAACTGTCAACTCCTTAGAACATTCTGTTGCTCCGTCAACGTCTCACAACATCCACGTTATTCAACTTTTTTCTTTGCTTCAATCTAACGTAAAATATATGTTGCAAGCAACGCTGTGCTCATGCAGTTAACGTAGGGAACTGTCAATACCAAACTATACCTCAATGCCGAATTGTATCAGCTTGATCTGTATCCGCGAATAAGTTGAATGGACGAGCACAATGTGCACCACTTCTGGGGCATCAGCCCCGCACTTGATCTGGGAAGCCTCTTGCCAAAGACCGATGATGCAGCCGCGGCGCTACCTGTGGATCAGCCCATCCGCATGCTGCAGGTGCTCATTCCCTAACCCGGTATTTCGTCTCTTCTTGTAGAGTCTTCCCCCGCACCCTGCCCTTTTGCAAATTCATTTGATTCAAGCAACCCCCACATAGCATCCCCACCCCGACTCCGACCTCCTTGCTCCGATGGCCCCAACCAGCGCCACAGGATGACGCATCACCCTATCACCGATCCTCCAAGTACCCACGCGAAACCTCCACCCCGGCCCCTCTAACGCTTCCGCGCCTCCATCCTCCCAGCAACCCCCACCACACCGATGTCCCCGCGCTTCTGCATCTGCTCCACAGGTTGCACCGTACGACGCTCGTCATACGCTGACCACCATATGCCGTGCGACGCGTCATACGCTGCTACAGCAGCAACAGCAGCCGGTATGCGAGAGGGAGGGAGATAGGGTCATATGTCCTCCTTTACGAGGAGTCCTGGTGGTAGCGGGGAGCACCACCAGGGCCATCGAGAAGTGCGGCAGGCTGACGTGGGAGAGGGGTAGAATTGGGGTAGTCACGCCGCGTAGAGCTGTTCAGCCAGGCCAGGTCAGCACCCACGGGGCTCCCCCCTCACACCGCGTGCCGTTTCTCCCCTGCCCTTTCTCCTCTATCTCCCCCCTACGGCTTTCCCCCGGGGACCTTGAGCCGCTGGCGCAGCAGCGCACCTCACCACACCTGACCAGCTGCGGACCACCCAAACACGACGCCACACTCGAACCCAAAACCCGGGAGGACGCTACCCATCCCCCGAGCCCCGGCTGACAACACCTCAGCTTATTAACTAACGCACAATCTTAACTGACATACACACTACATACTAACTAACTGACATACACACATACACACACAGCTCACACACAGCTCACACAACACACACACACACACACTGCCGCTGCGTTCTTGCCCCATTCCTTTCCCCCTTCCCCTCCCCCTCCCTCCGGCCCCCTGCCCCCGGGTTAGGTTCACCTGGTGGTGTGGGAGGACTCCCCCGAGGGCTTGGCTCGTCACGTGCTGCTGCTGGCAGTGCTGCTGGACGGGTCGCTGCTTCCCCGCGACAGGGCGCAGATGCTGCTGGAGCTGCACGGGAATGCGGTGATGAGGGAGAGGGCGGCGGCGTACCTGGGTGGGTGCATGGAAGTGGCGTCGTGCGAATATGATGGCAATATCCCCTTTTTCTCTCTCTTTTTCTTTCTGTTTCTCTTTCTCTCTTTCTCTCTCTCTCTCCCCTCATACCCCCCCCCTTCTGATTCAACCCCTTAACCCCGCCCCTTCCCGTCCAACCCCTACCCTCCCCCCAACCCCCTTCCCGGGTGTCTCAGACGATAAGGCCCGGCAGCTGGAGGCTCTGGTGGTGCAGCTGAGCAGCGGAGGGGCAGCAGGCGGGGGCGGAGCGGGGGTGTGCGGTGTGCGAGAGGAGGGGGAGGAGGGGGATCACCGGGGTATACGGACGTTGGCTCGCGTTCTGGATCTCTCACTGCTGAAGTTCCAGGTGGGTGTCAGGGGCAGTGGGTGAGGTGGAGGTGG